>NW_017804520.1:1074524-1155293 GCF_001625305.1 Branchiostoma belcheri
CTCTATTTTGGCCGATTTCTACTTTTTCCAGCCGCCTCCTCAAGCCTGGTAGAGGCTACCTTGACATACCTATGAGAAGAAAAGGCATGATGCTGTGAATGGGTCCATATGCAACTCCGCAAAGAGAACAAAACCCTATGGACGCTCCTGTTGCCATGCCAACGGCTACCACGCCCAGCAGACCGACATAAATCTGCATTAAAATAAATTAAGATATGTCAGTATATATAAGTTTTTCTGAGGGAATTTCAATTTTAAGATCACCTTCGCAAAGAAGGTTATGTTTTGGGTAGCGTTTGTATGTGTTTTAGTATGATAGCTCAAGAAGTTAGGGATGGACCCTAATGATATTTGGTAATTATATATTATAATATTAGCTCTTGATGAGGCCTCAAAATGATTAGATTGTGGGTCCCATCGCGGTTTGTTATGTTTACCGAAGGAAAATATATTGTTTTTGCTCTGTTTCGTCTTCCTCTTCTTCTTCTACAAACATTGACCTCTGATCTGGTCAATGACCTGAACCAGACCGTCTCACACCATGGTAACTGGTGTTGGGTTACATCATGTTGCAATTTTATAGTAGGAGGGATTTATACTCTTGCCACCATAGATGTGAATTCGTTTGAGTAAGAATTAACATAGAAGACCATATGCGAAGGTAAATATTTTGCATTTGTTTTGCAAGTGGTATTTTTCTAGTTACAGTACTGCAGCGGAACTTTTCTTTTGATATCTTGGTAGATATAAAAAAAGTGTGTTTCTATCCTACCCTGTGCTCCACGAGGTTGATGTTTCCGACCATGAGCACCACGTATGTGATGATGAGCGCGTACCCGGCCGACAACAGCTGCAGCTCAGAGAAAGTTTGGCCCCGAAAAGCGTCCTGAAAACTGGAATGAAACAAACGTTTGTAAAATTTCTTCCGCCAATGTAAGAGCTATACATTGAATAAACACAATATCTACGCTATAAGACGTTTAGATTATTCTTTTTTACTCAGTATTCACATGCATGTAACATATATATATATCATCACTATAAATGAATTGCATGAATATGCAATAAAGCTTGATTGAATGAATAGTATGTATTTTTTAATCAATAAAATTCTGTAAAATATTGTGACAGAGCTCACCTCCTGATAGCTCTAGGCAAGACTTCGTCAAGGTCACTGTGCCCTGCCAGGCCTATATCGATAAACTCAGTCTCCCAGGTACTCCCAACTTCTCCTCCCTAAAAACACAAGATAACAGTTAGTTAGAATATTCTTCAATCAGTGACTGTTTTTTAAAGGTAGAAACACGTACCTACAAATTTTAGGATGTTGACTGTACATCTTGATCACGGAGTGAACTAGTCTCGCGAGAACACGAGACTAGGTCGAGACTTGTGTGGATCTTCTGGCTTCCCCCGCCTCCTTGCGGAGTAGGGGTAGGTAGGACTTGGGCAGCTCCCAACCTTCGTTACGATTCATCCCGGCACGTTCCAACTGGATGTGGACTGCTTCCCTTATCTTTAAGGATAACAGATGCTGTAATTTCTTAAGATGTAATTCAGACCAGTCCTATCTCTATACGTCTAATTTCAGTCTTCAATGCCTACATGATAAGAAAGTAACAACGAAAAAGTCTATGATTGCTTCTACTCACCGTTCTCAATGCATACACCATGGTGTGTGCCTTTGCGCCAGTTATGTTTCCATTCGCATCCCTGCTTATTTCACTCAGCACCTTGTCAACGTAGTAGTCTGCTAAGTACACAGGACTGGAACAAACATACATATAAATATGGGTAATAAATATATTATTGTTATAAAAATTCCGAAACTCGTGGTTAGCTCAACCTGATTGTACACTATACAAGCACTTGATGCTTTAGTAGCTAGGATGTTAAGTTTCATTTTATACCCTTTTCTTTTTGCACTATGTTCAATATAGTAGCTGTTGCCATACAATGTACCATGTACAGCTGTCGTGCAATAAAGTTCTTCTCTGTATGAAATCACCTGGTGAGGTTGACCGTGTTGACCCTGTCTATGACGTCCTGATCTGTCAGGTTACTGATGACCGTCTCGTTAAAGCTCCACAGCTCCAGCAGACTGGTTGAGAAGCAAACTCCATTGAGCCTGGAAGTGGAGTGTGTGATTCCTTACGTCAAAATCTTACGAAAAGATAGACGTCTCGTATAAGTCATATGGTAATTTGCATCATCACCAGGACTCCAGGAGGAAAAGTGTGAATTGGGACAGTAATGGAGATCCTAATCCAATGAACAAACAAACAAACAGACAGACAGACAGACAAACAGGGAAAATTGTATATTATCAGGTATGTCATTGTTAAGTTACTATTATCATGAAAGTTCATCTGTGTTGGCAGTAATCATAGTAAAATGTTTAACTTAATTCCAACACAAGGATTACACAGAGATCAAATTTTCAACGACCACTGTCGCCTTCATATGCATCCAGAATCACTATATTTTCTAGAACTGATCATGCTGTGTGTAAATATTACACAAATACATATTACAAAATATATACGACACAAAATATATTCAATTCAGCAAAAATTACTAGATTTTGATTTGCTTCACGAGACCACTTCACTCTATGAATAAATGAGAACATTAATAATCAAAGACATATCAACCTCTGTGGAGTAAATAAAAGATGTGGTACTCACTTGTAACAAATATTATCCCAGGAGGGAACAGTTGCAACATTTATTTCTTTGACCTTCTTGTCAATAGCATACATCTGAAAGAACCAAGGTCAGATTCAATACCAACGTTTGCTCAATTTCCATGCCTGTTCTGTTCTTTAGCACGCATTACTGTCGAAAGCAATCACACAACATATACTAGAACCGTAACATTTGCAAGCAAATGCATAATGTTTACTTTCACATATGGTCTTCTCTGTTAATTCTTACTCAAACGCATTCACATATATGGTGACAGGAGTCTAAATCCCTCCTACTAAAAAATTGCCACATGATGTAACCCAACACCAGTTACCATGGTGACAGACAGTCTGGTTCAGTCAAATCAGAGGTCACTGTTTGGAGGAGAAGAAGAAGGGGAAACGTAGTAAAAACAATATGTTTTCCTCTGGTAAACATAATAATTACCGCTCTGATGCTGTCAGCGGTCAGTACATTATCGTCGATGACCAGGATGTACTGGTACCGGCCCGCGAGGCTCGGGAAGTTCCTCCCGACGAAGGCCGCCTTGTCCAGTATGGTGGAACCTGGAGGGGTGTGTGTGAAATGAAGCTGGTGATTGTGGACAAAGCACGGTGCCACTGGTGCGCAGAACCGTCAATAGCCAAGAACACTCATACTTTACATTTGCAAAGGCAGTATTACGTACAACCAGCATAACTTTGGTGCATATTAATCTTCAAGCTTGGAGTTTCTGTATCTGTTCAGTCAATATAACCGCCCTTCGGCGTAACACATTGGTTTAGATGCATAAATCACCTCCATGTACTTGTTTCAAGCTTGAAGTTGAAATGACAGAAATTGAAAGCTGGAGTTGAAAGTTTACAGGTTGTTACTGACCATCTGGGACCCAGAGGTCGTTGTACTCCGTCGCCTGGTAGAACTTGATGAACCCAGCGCAGAACCCGCCGGTCACCAGCAGGGGCAGGAGGATGGCGAGCCAGTAGAACCGGCCTACAAACCTACCGACCCTGGGGGAGAACATTCATCGGAGTGAATTTCGATTAGACACAAACAGTCGTTCAGATCTGATAATCAGGTCATGTTGATTTTATTACATGGATTGCATCCGCGCGCGCATGAATTTCCATCCGTTTAAAAAAAAAAAGGGTTCGACCATACTGTAAATCGTACAAAATGAGCGAATATATGTTGGATGTTGCAAAGACATTTTTGGAAAGCGATACTAATGTCATAGAATGCCAAAAACAATTCAGGAAAAGAAAAAATGTGAAGAAATGAAAATGTCTATCATTATTCGCCATACATTGTACTCATACGCCATGTGTGTTGAAATTGGCTGGTACACTATGAAGTTACAAGAAGTGTAAGGGCTTCTTGGTTCGAAGCAGTGCACACTGAAGTATACCCCTTTATATCTTAAGATTACCAAGTGCCGTGGGTCCTCAAGCAAGCAAGAGGTGTGTCTCTTTTCAAACCCAAGACGTCAGGGTCAACGTCCCTTTTTAAGTTCTCCTTTGATTGTAGATGAAAGACATTTAGAAGGCCATTGTCTCGGCTGTTGATTTTTCCTATAGTTTAAAGGTTATCTGATAGCTTATGTTATAAATAGTAGACTGAGGCCAGACTATCGTAGGTAAAATTACCCCGGGCCCACAATAGAGCACTGGCCTTTCCGCTGAGTTAGCCATTACTTTTCTGCATTACTCGGTAAAAATTGTCAACCACATGGATGCAGTTTATGAATATGGCTAATACATGTATGCTCAATAAAACCAAAACAATTTATGATATCTTAGTAGCTTAACTCTGTTTCTTGTTACCTGGACGTTACCCATATGTGACGTTGTTTTGTCTTGTGTTGTAATTTTTATTTTATGTCTAGTGGTGACATTAATATCAGCGCTAGCCATATCGCTCGAGTGCATCACTACTATGTATGGTATTGTTTGTACGTTAAAATAAAAAAAGATACAACCAATCAGGCGCATAGTTAAAGGGTTGTTTTTTAACAATGTCAACACACTGCCTCTTGTGACGAAAATGGCCTTCAACAAGACAGTTTTGCCAACAATAACATATGCTCGAAAAGAGTATATCATAATAATCATTAATGATACATGTATTGAGATAACATACGCTACGTCACCAGTCTGCATGCAACCTTTTGTATCACGGGTCATATCTGTTTATGGTTATCGACTGAACAAATGCAGTAGTGTATGGTCCGGTTCTATCACTAATAACAATGTGTGACGTTTTTACTATAGTGACAAATGGTGATGAATATAGCTATTCATAGAACAAGGGCTCGTTCATTTTGTACACAATATATGGCATAAAGTACAATACACGTTTTACAACCACGAATTAACTAGACTTCATAATAGTGTTTTTAAAAGAATGGAAGGTAAAAGGCAAGGTATTTTGCCACCTGTGTTTGGAATATTTCACATGTACACATCACGGAGTGAAGGAAATAAGATTCATTGCCGTTTTTTTCGGACATGAACCTCACTCTTTCTTAAACTAAATCGCAAACATGGTTGAAACATAACATGATACCATGACCATTCCACGTATTCAACTGCGAGGGTAAACAAAGAAAGTGGAACCCAATACACAATACATTCCGGTTCCTAAAAAAAGGTACGACACACAAGGAAAACTTCCCCTTTTTTTGCCCAAAAATAGTCCAACACACCTTGAATATCTCTTACACAGGTGTTGAACATGGATGTGGTATAAAAACGCTTAATTTTTAACGTGTGTATCTTGCTGGTGAGTAAAATAAAGTGGTCTTCTGCCCCCCCCCCTCCCCTTGTTGTGGACCGTGACTAAAACCGGTCTTACCTTGTGAAGAGTTCCTCCAAACCGTACACCATGATGTAGCTGACCGACTGCAGACAGGCTTGAAAACAAAAACAGCTGCATTCGCAGGTGCCCGAAGGACAACATCGCAAACAACACCTGCAACAACAATGCCTCTGCTCGGAGTTTTCGTCCTTGTTTTCGGGCTCTGAGTCCAATACTACCCCGCCATTCTGTCTGCCTACATTCTCAGAGACAGTGGGCAGGTGTCCGTTTGAGTCAGACATCTTCTTTGCGGGGTTTTCCGCCATGGTTGAACCCTTCTACACTGTTCGGTTTTCCACAGAAAGGTGCCAGTCACGCACGTCACACGTAAGACTTACAACAGCAAACAGACACACTCGTGGATCAGTCGTGAATTCGTTGTGTACATCTCGTCTGTCTTGTCACGAGAACGGTGGCCGTAGATCCTTGCGATGTTTTCGGTCGGTCCTGTCAAAGGTTCCCCTGCTGAAAATCGTACAACGTACGCGGTTGGTCCCTAGGCATCCACCCGCACTTTCCCCCACCCACTGTCATTACTAGTATGCCAAACTATATCTACGCAACAGAAGGCATTGTTGCGTGTAGAAAAGGTACAGATATCGCGTTTCCCTGAGAGCTGTACCTGGCACCTACAATTACAACACCTTTCGTCCTACCCTGCAAGGGTCAACGTACCCTGGATAATACGCCATGCGTATCAGGTCACCCTTTAACAAAAGAGATACGTATACAGCCCCGCGGCTACGTAACATCTGTAGGCTGTTTTCACCACAAGGGTTAACGCTATTCTCTTTGCATTGTATTTGTCTAATGGTACTCTTACAAACCGTGCGCGAAGGAACCTACCGAAGCTCAACGTTATGCTTTACCGGCATTCAGTTTGTATTCATTCACAAACATTCATAAATCCTACTGCGGGCTTCATTGCGCTGAGCATGCTGGTGGCTCAATTGAATAAATGTCTCCAAGTTGCCAACGTTAAACATCGTTTGTAGGATGTAGAATAATTGTACAAAACGAAGAATACGACTGTCACATTAAACTATTTACCATAACGATGCTTGACCGATCCGAAAGATCCACTACTATCTTTAAGGAAACTGAGTAGATAGACCCAATAGCAAATACGCCACCAGGTGACTGTCATTTCAGACAATATCGCCAGGGGCATGCTCAACCGTCTATTGAATACCGCATACGACCCCATCCCAAAATGTTAGAAAAACGAGGATGCCAGAAAGCGTCACTAATCCTACACCTGCTAGTAGTTAATTTGTGAAGATTGATGCTTTTAAATTTAGTGCATTTGGTTTTAACTACTGTAATTAGCGTGGCACTTTTTATGTGACAAATATATAATTAGATATTCTGTCTGAGAATTATGCCAAGGGTACACTAGTACATAGTGCAACCGTTGGGAGGGGGGCGTGGTTTAATATTTTACCTCTGTTTGCATACTACGAGCCGCCATTGTATGTGTGTATGGGGGTATATATTACTTCTGTCCACACATAGCGTGGCGGTCTGAGAAGAGTACATTCAACATGGCAGCAAGGCGAGTGGCTAGTTGGCAGGGTCCTAAGCTCGGCCACTACGTCCTGCTCTGGACGGTCCTGTTTACGGCACACTGCCGCGCGTTCACCGTGAGGCAGACCAGCGATGGCGGAGTGGACGTCCTTCTCGACGGGACGCTGCTTCTCCGCCACCAGAGGTCCGACCCCGCCATCTTGGTCGGGTCGGGGACGACGGTGTTTCGCGAGCTCCACGGGAACTTCAACATCTCCGACACGGTCGGGCTGAGAGTGCCGCTGCCTGACGTGGACGTCACACAACCCTCCCCGTCTGAGTACAGACTGTTGTTCTCTTCCGGAGGGAACTATCAGGTGTGTAATTAATAATCACGAAGTGGTTTGCATATAATTTGTGGAGAAGTTTATAAGTAATTTATTGACACGCTTATAAAGAGTAAATGTTGTCAGAAGCAAGGCTTGAGCAATGGTCACAGAGGTCAAAAAGTCAACTTGGTGCATTCTTGTATATCAGGTGTGTGTTTTTGATATAATTACGAAGTGGTTAGCATATAATTTGTGGAGAGGTTTATTATATTATTAAGTTATTTATTGACACGCTTAATAGCAAAATGTCGTCAAGGCTTGAACAATGGTCACACAGGTCAAAAAGTCAATTTCATGCATTATTGTATACTAGTATCAGGTGTGTTTTTTTATAATTACGAAGTGGTTAGCATATAATTTGTGGAGAAGTTTATAAGTAATTTATTGACACGCAGAGCAACTGTTGTCAAGGCTTGAACAATAAAAACAGAGATCAAAAAGTCAACTTTTGTAGAGCATAATATTTTGGATCGCACCTCACACATTTGCTGTACACGTACTTAAGATGCTATCCCAAAAAGCAGAATAGCAATCTCTGCGAATAGCAGGCATTGGATATAACAGGATTACAACAAAAAAGTGGCAAATGGCTAGCGCTCCTTTCCCCACATTTCTTACTCATAGAAGTGAACCATGAAGGAAATCATTCATCTTTATAAAATATTCGTCTACAGACGGAGATGACGCTTATGACTGGGAACGAGGGACACGACCACGTGATGAACATCTCGATCCCAGGGAACCTTGACAGAACGTGGCTTAGGCTTTACGCTGATGACGGCGAGCATGTTTATGGGGGTAAGGTCCACTAGTAAGGATACGTGTGATTTGTGGCACTTCTTTTAAATGATCAAAGGTTAATACAAGATGATAATGTGAAAACTATCGTCGTTATATAGAAGGTAAATAGAGACTATTGACTTGAAATGTTGTAAGTTGTGCCTTTTGATATCTTTAGGGTAATGGAACAAAGATATGGGAAGAAAATATAAGGTAATCTAAAAATTGGTTAGATTTTTTTGTTTTGAAGCTTAAGGATTATAGTTAACATTGCGCACATTAAAGATAAGGCCCTATAGCCCTAACGTCGACTAAGTGACGCCAGGTGCCGATGGCCCCTAGGTGGGATGATTTTGTAGCTTCTGGCTAATACCCAGGCCAAAGACACCAGGCACTTATAAGCAAAATATCAACTTTTCTACACTGACGACTTCCCATAGGTGGCGAACAGTTCACGTACTTCGACCTGCGCGGCCGGAGCTTCCCAATCTGGACCCGGGAGCAGGGCGTCGGGCGGCAGCCGGGCACGTTCGTCACCGACGAAGCTAACAGGCGCGACGGCGGCGGGGGAGACTACCACACAACCTACTGGCCACAGCCCACTTTCGTCTCCTCGCGGAGGTACTTCTGCCATTTTACTACAACAGACTACATGATTATGGACTTCACCGACACCACGGCCCACGTCATGCAGATATGGGGCTCGCCGGGAGTGGTCCATTTCGGCGCCGCCGCCACCTTTCCGGAACTTTCGGAACAGCTCGGAGCACTGCTCGGGAAGCAGCCGGAACTTCCCGACTGGGTGTACGACGGCGCGATCCTCGGCGTGCAGGGAGGGACGAGCGAGGTTCTGAGGTACTTAGAACAAGCTGAAGGTCAGGGGGTCAAGGTGAACGCTCTGTGGATCCAGGACTGGGCCGGGAGGATCAGGACATCTTTCGGCAGGCGGCTGTTCTGGAACTGGGTTTGGGACGAGAATCAGTACCCGGGTCTACGAGAAGAAATCGTGAGGCAGAAAGAACGAGGAGTCAGATTCCTGGGTTACATCAACCCTCACCTCAACAAACTCGGCAACCTGTACGCCATCGCGGATTCGCGCGGGTACTTCGTGAAGAACTCCACGGGACAGACGTACATACAGGACTTCGGCGAGTTCTTCTGCGGGACCATCGACTTGACCAACCCCGCCGCCTTTCAGTGGTACAAGAACGAAGTCATCATCAAGAACATGATCGAACTGGGACTGTCCGGGTGGATGGCGGACTTTGGCGAGTACCTGCCGCCGGATATGGTGTTCTATAACGGTGTGCCAGGACGAGAGATGCACAACCACTACCCCGCACTCTGGGCCAAGGCGAACAGGGACGCAGTAGAGGAGTCTGGCAAACTTGGAGAGATAGGTAGGGTAATGCATCTCACTCTGTTACTGATATATCTGGAACAATGAACAACTACGTACATGTTTCCCCATGTAACATGTTTCATTCTTATTCTATACCTCTTTTTGTACTATGTTCAATAGCTGTTGCCCTACGTTGTGTCGTGTACAGTCACGTGCAATAAAGTTCTGCTCTAAATATTACTACGTTTTCACTGTACGCATACATTTCAGTGTTCTGGATGCGGGCTGGCTTCTCTGGCAGTCAGAACTATTCTGTGATGTCCTGGGCAGGAGACCAGTTTGTTGACTACAGTCTCGGGGACGGGCTGGCCTCGGTCATTCCGGCGGCGCTGTCTCTCGGAGTGTCCGGCTATGGTCTGTCTCACTTCGACATCGGTGGATTCACCAGGTAACGTTAGTCCACTGTCTATACTAGAGTTACAAATTATCATGAAAGTTCATCTGTATTGGTAGTTTGATAAATTGATCAATATAACAAAGGCATATTATCATATAACCAGAAGACGTCGCTGCGCTCACTCGGTGGTTTATTTGGTGGTTATCGCACCTGACCAGGGGTTATCTCACCATATACACCTCGGGGGGGGGGGGGCATTAATCCTTTATTAACGTAAAGAAATGAACACATCAGTACCCATTGCCTTTCGTCTGCAGCCTGTTCGGAATAACCCGTACGGAGGAGTTACTGCTCCGTTACGCAGAAATGGCAGTCTTCACCCCGATGATGCGAACACACGAGGGGAACCGACCAGCTGACAACTGGCAGGTAAAACATGAAAATGTTTTCCTGTTCTTTTCTTTTCTTTTGCGTTTTGACAATTGTGAGTATATCTCCGTGGTGTAGTTCGAGAAGTTAAGGGGACGAGGGACGATACAGACTTCTTACAATTTTTTACCTATGACCTTTGAAAAAATGTATTATGTTGGTATGGTGCCTGCGAAATTGGGCCAGAAGTCAAGATATTTTTAGAAATTCGGTTATTCTACTGCATTTGATTACATTCTATACTGCGTTTGATTACATACTTATTTATGTCATAATCTATGCCACAAACGCCGTCATCTTTTATTTTCTAATTTGTTGTTTTCGTAACGTCCAAATGATGCACCTTTCTAGGTGTACTCCTCCGATAGCACTCTGCAACACTTCGCTCGACTGGTGGATGTCCACGTCAGCCTGACGGGCTACATCCGGGAACTCGTGCAGAACAACAGCCGCTACAACCTCCCCGTCCAGAGTCCGCTGTTCTACCACTACCCGGACGACCCGATGGTACACTGGTTTATATATGATGCAATTTTGATAGTTGCAGAGTGTTTTTATAGTTCTGTAATTTACTAAATAGCACTGTATGGGTATATGTATAGCCGATATAACTGTAGCCTCCTTCGCAGACTTCTGAGTCGTCGGTGTTAATTTTTTTCGGGGAGCGACGAAAGTTATGCCACCGAGGGACCGTCTCTCCCCGGCAAAGTCCATCGGCGGCAAAACCGTTCCTCCGCGGCATAGCTTT
This sequence comes from Branchiostoma belcheri, assembly GCF_001625305.1. NCBI lineage: Eukaryota > Metazoa > Chordata > Leptocardii > Amphioxiformes > Branchiostomatidae > Branchiostoma > Branchiostoma belcheri. The sequence continues at coordinate 1,085,659 of NW_017804520.1, forward strand.
CGTCGCTCCCCGAAAAAATTAACGCCGACGACTCAGAAGTCTGCGAAGGAGGCTAGTAAACCGCCTTTCGGCGTAACACATGTACACCAGCTTCGCAGGCACGCGGCGCAGCGGCAGCTAGAGACTGGTCATAGTTAGTTGGGGTTTGTGCTTAGGACCTATACATGTTGACTTATTTTACCATGGGCAATTTTGACCGGCAGAGGTAAATGTTGGCTCTTTGTGACTTCCAACACAGGTGTACAGCATCAAGTACCAGTACATGTTCGGACCGGACGTGTTGATCGCACCTGTGTACAGGGAAGGTGTGGACACCTGGCAGGTGTACCTGCCCCAGGGGCATACCTGGGTGAGCGACGCACACTAACATATCTATTCACTCATTAAAGGCCCCATTCCCACTAGGATGAAATTGTCCGAAACGAGTCGAATTGATTCGGTTTGATCCGGCTTCAATTCTGCTTCGAGCCAGATCGAGCCGGCCGGAACGGGAGCAGCCGGATCAATATTCCGCTCGATCCGGCCGGACAATTTTATCCCAGTGGGAATGGGGCCTATAGATCCTGTGGTGTTGAATGCGACATGCTTACCGAAAACTGTTTACGAAGTACTTTAGACAATTGTATGGCATAATGTATCTGATCAGTACCTAAAAAACTTTATGTATAATTTTCATCTTTTTCCATTTTTTATATATTCAAAACTAAAATGTATGAATAACTGAATTCATGCTTGTCTTTCACAGCTTGACATATGGTTATGGTTAAGGTCATATTAAGAGGATATTGACAGAGGTTATTTCGTTGACAGGTTCATCTATGGAGTGACAACAGCTATGAAGGTGGTCGAACAGTGACGGTTGACGCGCCACTTGGACAGACGCCATTTTTCTTCAGAGAGTCTTCTAGATGGGCATCCCTGTTCAGGACAGTCGCTAGAGGTACGTATTTCAACTTTTTTCAGTTTGCGTCATCCAATTTAACCTCCACACAGAGACAATATTCATTTTTACTTGAGTTAAGTGAGGAATGTCGTGTAAAGTGCCTTTCCCAAGAGCCCAAGATCGGTGGCATGACAGGACTCGAACCCGGGACCTCGTGGTTCCGAGTCGAGTACTGTACCGTTACGCCACACGACCCCACTATCTACGTTGTTTTCATGAAACAAATGTCATCACGTTCCATGTGTCATTTTGTTTCCCTTTCAGACAACCCTCCTGTGAGTGGAACGAGTCTCAGTAGCTCCATCCTGCCTTACGTCACGGCTATAGTCGCCATACCTCTCTTCTTCTGGTTCCGGCAGCACTGATTCAACCAAGGACATTAATTTTGGTTGCAAAGTTTAAATTGTGTACTTACGCTTGAACGCATGTGAAGATATAGAAATATAATATGCACCTAGATGTATACTAGGTTTATACCCTTAAGATATCCCAAGGTTGGATAGTTAATTTCCAAATGCACTACCAGGAAATGCAGCAAATATAATGCCATTTATTAGATTTCACCTGACCCATGCAGTGATTCAACAGTCATGTGTGAAACTGAATTTAGGCACAATGGTATATTTTCATAGTTATAAAAACTTCATCCCGTCATGAAATACTTCCAAACTTAACATTTCTCTAGAGCTTTACAGTAAAACTCAGTTCTACATATACAATAGTACACAATAGTACAATAGGATCTCTTTATATATCATAAAGCTTCTTCAAGTATTTCCAACATTTTAAGAAAAGGTAAAAAAGCAATACTATCTGTTTCACTATTCTGTCGTCAAATGATAATCCACACTATGATAATTCCATAATCAAGGCAGCATTTTCCTTTTCCATCATTGATCAACTGATCAACTTTCGCAGCCATTCTATTTTGTATTCATGAAATAAAAATGATTAAAAAAACTATTCTTTTCAGAGCAGCATGTTGGATGAGTCTTCACCATACTTCACTTTTATAAGTCAGTAAGAACTGCCGCATTATTATCATATCCCGTCATCTCTAGGTTTCTTCCAGTGCCTTTGTTTCTCTTCCTGTTGACAAGGCATCCGATCGTCAAGCCTACGATAAGAGTTACCAGGCCGACGGCTCCCATGATCGCGAATGGCTCCCAGGTCTTCGTCCATTCCACAGCTTGGACTCGGCCAGGTTTTGGGGTGTTAGAAATGTCTGAAAGATAAAAAGAAGACCCTTCAGCATATTTCTAACAATGCTCTTTTAAATGTCACACGCGAACCTTTATGCACGAACGCTTCTGTAAAGACGGAAGCATCATTCACCAAACTACAAATTTCATTATGTGGGTGAAACATTCATTTTCTTCTTGTGAAATCATTCTGGCAAGTACAACATACCAGGTGGTCCAGTAGTCTTTGCATCGGGCTGTCCTGTTGTCTTTGTATCGTCCTGCTGTTCTCTCGGTTTGATAGTGTAGAAAGCCATCATCCCTTTGTCAAAGTGGTCCGCCACGTGGCAGTGGATGATCCACGTTCCGGGATTCTCTGTCCTCATCCGAGCAGAAGCAAACTCACCTGCAGTCATAATGAATGGAATGGATCATGATAAAAATAATACGAAAAAAATATTGAAATCTCAGGATTTCTGAATAAAGCATATGCTGTGAAGAGAAGTAGACCATACAATTAGCAATTACTAGTAATAGACTTTTTTGCACTTCAGCTTAGGGATTTTCCGGACTCATCCAAAACAGAAGCAAACTCACCTGTATTTATGATGAATGGGATGGGTCATGATTTAAAAAGAAGTAAAATACGGAAAACAGGTACTAGTATTATAATGAGGCACAAGCTACTTAAGGGAAGTAAAACATACAATTTTCAAATAATAATAGACTTTTAGTACTTCGGTGTATTGAGGAAGTACTAGACCAACCTGGGAAGAGATCCCAGACGTCGCCACGATGGTGCCTCCTGTTGTCTGTGGTGTGGATGAAGGTCTGTCCGTGGAAGTGCACGGTGTGAGTGTCCACCTCCGTCCCCATCCCCATCAGGTACCACACGACGTCCTCATCCTCAACCATCTCCAGACCCAAAAGGTTGTGCAGCACGTAGCCGTTTATAGCTGTGGAAAGGGGACGATGTCAGCTACACGTACTATTGATGGACAGTGCCTTCGCTATTTTTTTAATGAACATTTACATTAGGTACAAAAAATAACTGTAGCCATGATAAAATATTACATAGCAAGAAAAACAAGAACGTGCAGTCGTACCAAACATATGGTTGGCTTCAACGAAATCAGCGTCGTCCGGATTCACTTGTGCTGGAGTTCCGCAGTGATTCTGGATGTTCTCCTCCAGGTACCAACTGTTACTCTCCTCCGTCCCCGTAAACATCAGGACGAACTCACGGTCCGCGTCTGCTCGGCGCCCGTCGGCACCGAGCGTCCCTTGCCGACAAACCACGAGCGGGCCGACCAGACCCGAACTGGTGTCCTTGACGGGATCGACACTGGAGTAGTAGGCCCACGGGATGCAGTTGTCTGACTTCTGTGTAGGACCTGCTCTTGGTGGCACGAACCACGTGTAGACGTTAGTTTTGTTTGGGTCCACAGAATCATCAGCTTTCGACACCCCGGATGTCTTGTCCTCATACAGCGCCCCCTCGTTCCACTTACTGTACAGCAGGCCGTGCGGGTGCATGGAGAAAGGATGTGACGCCATGTTCTTGAAGTAGACCACGATGACGTCGCCGATCTCCGCCTCAATCATCGGTCCGAGCATGCCCAGGTGCTGGTCCCTCGGTCCTCTCTGTTTCTGAACTGTGAAGGTTGGGTCGGTGTACTCCCGGTACAGGGCCTTCTTGTACTGTGAACCGATCATGGTTGGTCCTGAATAGATCCGGTCGTACAGAGAACTGCGTATGAGAAAGAACATTAACATACAATTATCATCAATTCTACACACCTCTTTAATCTGCATCGATAAACAACATGATCAAAGGTCCGACCGGGACGGAGGACGATACAAACTTCCAAGTCATATTTGGTACCGAGAGGTCATGTGTCAGACGTTAGTTGATCAGTATTTCTAAAGAAGGCAAATGCGTCAGTCGAACATTTACTAGAACGTGGCATTGCTTACGTCAAAATGTTAGTTTGCACTTTGATAAATAATAATGTTCTTTCTATCGAAGAAACAGAATTAAAATTGGAAACTTTTATCTATAACCTCACCTTTTATCTATAACCTCACCTGCTTTCATTAGTCACAGTGTCTCCGTAGATGTTTCTTTTGTCCTGTGCGTAGTCCCATTCCTCTTCTACAGCGGCGATGTAGAATGTTCGGATGGTCCCTGCGCTGTTGAACCAGAACTGTGGACCGTCTGCATCGCAGGTCTCCACAGACACTTTGGCCTTCATCCCGGCACTGTAGTGGTCGTTCACCACACATTTGATAGCCCAGTCACCTATCAAAAGTGATAAAGTAAAGATGAGATTACAAGTTGATAATACTAGAAAGGTAACATTTGCAAAACAAATGCATAATATTTACCTTCGCATATGGTCTGCTCTGTTAATTCTTACTCAAACACATTCATATATATATATATGGTGACAGGATCCCTCCTGCTATAAGATTGCAACATGATGTAACCAAACACCAGTTACCATGGTGACAGACGTCTGGTTCAGGTTATTGACCTTATTGGTTTCGAGAAGAAGAGGAAACAGAACAAAAACAATATGTTTCCCGAACACAAAAGACACCCATGGAACGTATCCGTACCTTCGTTGTCTGGTACCATCTCCAGAGTCTCCGTGGTCCCAGGGAAGATGGAGATGGAGTCCCGGGTCTGTCCGTGGTACTGGAAGGTCAGACCGTGGAACGCCAGAGTGTGGATGTCAACCTCGGTCCCCAGACCCAGGACGTACCACGTCACGTTGTCGTTTGTGCACATGCTCAGACCGGGAAGGTTAGCGTACATGTATCCGTTGATGCCTGTGAAGCAAATGGATGAAAGTCATTGAAAATGACAATCGTGAGAAATCCTGAAGGCTGAGTAGGTACTAAACCTGTTTCTGTCTAACTGTCGGCATAACTCAAAAAAGCCTGGCCAATTCATGAATAATCTTTCTCAACCCTAATAGATGAGGCGTTTGTGACAATGTGATGACCCAAACCTAGTACCTGGGATAGTTTCTTAATAACAGTTTCTACACAAGTCACACTCACCATGCATAAGATTTGACTCGTGAAAGTCTTCATCCTCGGGATCGGTGACAGTTCCAGACTGCGTGAAGTTCGCGATGTTGTCGTCCAGGTACCAACTCTGATTCTCGTCATAGACAGCAAGCATCAGAAAGAACTCTCGGCTGGCATCTCGCTAGAAAGTAACACAAAGAAGTGGAACCTTAGTATGTATGGAAGAGCAATATTGTATTATGTACATTATACTGACCTACCTGCATGTACCTAGGTACTAAGTACACTCACCCGTTTGCCTTCACTATCCAGTGTCCCAGCCTTACACACGACCAGGGGTCCGACCAGTCCGGAGTAGGCGTCCTTGACCAAGCTGACCCCTGACCGGTACAGGTTCACTAGACACGCGGGGTCTCGTTCTGTCGGCGCCACGGACGGAGGGACAGTCCACACATAGGTGAAGGTTCCACCGGGCTCCACACTTCCACCGGCTGTCTTATTACCTGTGCAAGAGAAAACATATAGGATAGATAAAAAGGTCAAAAAGGCACGAAATCCTTGTCTATCGATACTCAAAGATGCTCTAAAAACTAATGAAAATGTAAAGGATTCATAATAAATAACCAACACAATGCCATTGAATTCAGTGGATCATTACTTACCACTTCCATATGACGACCCTTCGTTTGACTTGTTGTAGAAGACGCCGTGTGGTTCGATACTGTACGGTCTGTCCGCCATGTTTTTGAACGTCACCATGACGGTGTCCCCGACCTCTGACCTGATGACCGGTCCCAGCATGCCTAGGTGCTGCTCCTCCCGAGTGCGGTTCTTGCGCACGGTGAATGTACCGTCGGTGTATTCCACGTACAGAGCTTTCTTGTACTTCCCGCCGATCCGCTCGGGCCCTTGTTCGAAGAATACCACCGAGTCGCTGGCGACAAAGAAAAGTGATCAAACAAGTATTACAGTCATATCACTGGTAAAACGTTGCTTTGGACAAAGCACATTCTTCCAAAACAATGACATTACTTTGTGAAGGAAGTGGAAGAAGCCATTTACAACAAAATCTGGAAATTTTTACCCATTGAACAACCAGAACGATGGACGGTACCGGCTTCCAGTCACATGTAACTTTCGTTATTCCTTTCAATTAAAAAAAAAATCTTACCTGTCAGCTGCTAGGAGGCTTCCTCCCTCGAAGTGGTTTATCCTGGAAGGTGCGTAGTCCCAGGTCACCATCTCTGCTGCGATGTAGTAATGGCGGACAGTCCCGTCCAGAGGTTCCTCAGGAACGGTGGCGCCGCAGCCGCTCACGTTGTACAGAGCCTGCATTCCAGCTGAATATGGAGCCACATACACAAGTTCAGCAAAACAAAACAATAAAACAGAAATTTGTTGAAATATAATTTGATAGCAACATGAGAACAATCTTAAACACCTTTACAAGGTTTGTGGCTTATATTAGAAAACAACAGCCAAGGAACACTTATCATTCTATACTGACTGGCCTGGTATTTTGTGACAGTCTGATCTGTTAAAAACGCAATGAAAAGGTCATTTTTACTCATTGAAGACCCTCACCCAAAAAGTGATCTCCCACTTGACAACTGGCCATCCATTCTCCAACATTCCGTGGCTCCATGACAGCGGTCGCAAAGGATGCTGGGAATATTCCAGCTGTGTCCGTTCTGAAATTATGGAATCAAACAGGGCTGAAATGTTGCGACAAAATGCTGTGTTTAAACTTCTTCCCCTGGTATACATGTACACTGCCATATCCTCGTATCTTTATACGTTAGGACTCAGGCCATGTCCAGTTTAACGGTGCTATATAGAGGTTAGATTATTATTTTTAATTGTTGACCTACCTGTGAAACTGGATGCTGACTTGGTGACCCCGGAAGTTAATGGTGTGGATGTCGACCTCTCCGCCCCTCCCCACCAGGTGCCACGTGACGTTCTCTCCCACACACATGTCCAGGCCGGGCAGGTTCCCGTACAGGTAGCCGTTTATACCGTGCATCAAGTTACTCTCCTGGCAAATTGGCAGCAATAAAACATTCCATTTAGCAATCGTTCCTGTATGTTTTAAAATCGGACCTGAGAATTTGAATTTTTCTCGTCTCATTTCCGTTTCTGCGATGTAACAACAAAATGTAAACCTTGAAGGGCAAAGCATAATTGTAGTCTAGCTGTTTATTTTTACAAATGTAAGGTTGACAATTATTGCATATCATCTTTCCATCATTACGTGACGCGTTTGCATGACCCTAATACCTGTGAGGTAAAGTATTTGACATTCCAAGAACACTTAAGACTACCCCTCAAATACCTGGAAATCTTCGTCCTCCTTCAGGGCTGCCGCCTCTGCGTCGGTGACGTTCAAGAAGTGTGCGATGTTCTCGTCTATGTACCAGCTGTTGTTCTCGTCAAGGATGCCGAAGTTCAAGACGAAGTCCTTGTCCACTCCTCTTTGTTTCCCATCGTCACCAAGATAACCTAGGAGAGATAGACGTTCAAACATGTTGGTGAATCAAAACGTAACTGAGTGAAGAGACCTTTTTCTACACAACCAAGTCTTTTATTCAGTCCACGTTTTGGTGACCGTCTGTCACCTTCCTCAGGACAATTCTGACTGGTTCACATTGCACTGCAGCACAACTGTCGCTGCGTCGCTGCTATAGATGCATTCCCAAATGTACAATATTTACATATCTACACAAAAAAGTAAAAGTGAAGAAAGAAATATACCATAACATACAGATTGGAGGTCCACATACCTGGTTTGCAGGTCACGATCGTTCCCGTCAGGCCCGCGTTCATGTCCTTGTCGGCGGCGACGTGTGAATGGTACATCCACGTCAAACATGGCGGATCGTCGTCAGCGGGAGCCTCGTTCTGAGTCACCTGCCACCTGTACACGTACGTGTCGCCCGGCGGTACCTGGTCGTCCGATTTATTTGCACCAGACGTTCCGTCAAAGTAAAGCGCTCCTACGTGAAACAAACTCATCATCAATGTCACCAAGGCACACATGTACTGATATATATAGGCCCCATTCCCACTAGGATAAAATTGTCCGGATCGAGCCGGATTGATTCGCTTTGATCCGGCTTCGATCCTGCTTCGGGCCGGATCGAGCCAGATCGGAGCCAATTTTCTCCTTGTGGGAAAAGGGCTATAGTTATTAATATATATATATAGTTATTAGGACCCCCCCCCCTCCGCACACACACACACACACACAAACAAACACAAACACATATGCACGTTATATTGTAAATATAGGTTGGTATATTGTAAAGATGCTTGGCCGTGGTTCAGTGTTAAAGAGGGACAGGTGACGAGCTACAAACACTAAAGGACAGAGATGAACGGCGGAATATCATCCAGTGGAAGTGATTCAAACCTCTTTAATACCTTCACTGTTTTTCTCATACAGGACTCCGTGTGGATGCATGCTGTAGGGTCGTGACGCCATGTTCTTGAAGTGCACAATGATGTCCTCCCCCACCTCCCCACTAATGGTAGGTCCCAGGTACCCTAACCATGGCGGGTGTTGTTTCTCCACGGTGAAGGTGCCGTCCGTGTATTCCCGGAACACGGCCTTCTTGTAGACCCTCCCGATCCGGTTCGGGCCTGGTTCCAGGAACACAGCTGCGTCACTGCAAGGGACAAACGAAGGATCAATCTCGATCAATTTATTTATCATCTAAGACTAAAATGTAAGACCAATGAAATGTGCCAAAATCTCAAAGTCGGGAAAGTAATATTCCACCTGGATGCGAAAATAGGAACGAACTGAAGCTAGAATAGGGTGCATGGATTCCAGGCTACTCTCAACCCAGCACCGACCTTGTTTGCGGCGTACAGTCGCGGGAAACTTGGCTGTGAGCCGGAGCTGTCACTCTGATATAGCTAATACCCATTATTGGCTTAATCATTAGCGCTTGTTTTCGTAAAATGTTGTTGTCGTTATACTAACGAGAAAGTGAAACCTCTCGGCTACGACACTAGTCTAACCTACGTAGGAGGCGTTTTCAGTGCATTTTACAAGTAGTACCGTGGAATAATACTAAAGATACATAGAATAATAAGTATCCTGCGCCATTCGTATCTTCTTGTTGTAATAACATAGTTACGCAAGCGATGTGTGTTACCCTCTTACACAATTCTGTCCGTTCTGATAAGTTATATATTAATGGGAACAAACGTCACAACACAGGTGATAAGATGCAAAAAGCCGACATATTTATTGCCACTGAGGCTAAGGTCAACGCCATACGTGCCTCTACTCGAAAAAAAACAACTATTGATCAATACGGAAATAAAAACGTAGAGTGTTACGACAAAAGGGTGATTATACACATACAGAAGGTGCCCTTTAAAACATGTGATTTTAAGCTCATGGAACTGTCACCTTTACAGTTATACATGTATGTCTTCCGTATGTCCCCTGCCTCCGTACAGTACTAAACCACAGCATAAAAATGTGACCACCTCTGCAATGACTCAACCCCTCACTAGCGCCTGCAGTTTTCTATCTACTGCATGCATAGAAATAATGTACAACAGTGTGAACTCGAGGCATTAGTTGTTATGTATGTACTTCTCATATAACGTAACCCAGGCTAAGTACAGCACTAGACGACTGTCACTTTACAATATATGTCTATGTGTATGCTCTATCATCACTTTAACCGTAGTTTCAGAGTGGCGTCTACGCTATACGCTAGCCTATACCAGACTTCGGGAGACGGCTGGAAAGAGTAGAAATCGTCCAAATAGAGAAATAACATGACGAGGGAGTTGGTCCGCTAGAGAGTACATTTCGCCGCACCCTCTATTTGACCGATTTCTACTCTTTCCAGCCGTCTTTCTAAGCCTAGTAGAGGCTAGCTATAAGCCTCACTACCGCTACAAATTGCGGAAGTTTCTAGGATTACCTGTCCTGAGAAATGGCGACCTGTGTGATCTTGTTGTACCCTCCCGGTGCGTAGTCCCACCACACTTCCTTACACACCACGTAGTAATGCCGTTCTTTCACGGCAGCATCTGTAGTGTACACCATCAGGTAGGCGCACAGTAGAACACAGACGGTCTTTAGGAAAGCAGGCATGATTGTTGAAGTCTCATTCAGGAGAAAGTCAGACTGTGACACGAACTAGCTACTGTTTATGCAACGCAACTTAGTGTGCTGTACAATGAATAACTAGTGAAAAGCAAATACACGACGTCACATAGGGTGTGCCCTAACCATGGGATCTAAGTCCACCAGGACCCGTACCGTTCGGTACCTGGGGCGCCTTCACATAGAAGACAGAAGGAGACAACCGTATTGTCGTAACCTGGTGACATTAAACAATAACATGACAAAATACTTCGTGTTTGGAGGCTGGTTGTATTAGTAATATTCTGGTCAAAGACTCAGACCTCAGATGACCTGATCTCAGAAGGACGTGTTTGTAAAAGGTGTGCCTTGAGTACAACGTCCGAACGGACTTACTGGGCATGATCCCCTAGGGTTATGTAGTTTGTGATGTCTGGTATTTTACCATGCTTTAAATACCTTGTGAGATAAGGTTGAGAGAATTGACAACATCTTTATTGTGGATTCAACACACTTCCAATACTACCATGCAGACAATGCCTCCATCACTGCATACAAGCAAAGCTATGGACTAACGTTGTCCTTACATCTATATTCTCTATAGCTATACTACTTGCAGTACTTAGTAATATGCTCAGAACGATAAGGCCCCATCATACCATGCAGCTGACACTAACTGTGTTTCGGGTCTCTACCCTTGGCTGTGCGTTAGCGATGAAAGTAGTCCTACAACTATAGTCTAAGCAGCTTTTCCTAAATTTTCGCCTTATTTCTTGTGATTCTGGTTGTTCAACTGCCCCTAGCCTCTTCCAGGCTTCGGGAAGCGGCAGGAAAGAGTATACGTAGAAATTGACCAGAAATTAAGTAACATGCCAGTGGAGTTCGGGAGAGAAAAACTGTACTCTCTAGCTGGCTAACTCCCCTGGCATGCTATCTGGCTATTTTGCTAATTTCTTCTTCTTGAAATTGACCCCTCCTTAATTTATTAAGGTTGTGTAACGTCTCTGTCTTGTGTCTATGTTTCAGCAGGTTCCACGGTTTCAGCAGGCTCCACGGTTTCGGCAGGTTCCACGGTTTCGGCAGGTTCCACGGTTTCAGCAGGTTCCACGGTTTCAGCAGGTTCCACGGTGTAGGTCGTCTGCATGCCCAGCGGGAAGTGGTCGCTGTTGTGGCAGTGCAGCAGCCAGGTGCCGGGGTTATTCGGGGTCATGTGAACGGTCGCAAAGGTTCCTGGGAAACAAAAAAGATGGCAGAGAGACAACCACATGACTGTTAATTCTTACTCAAACGCATTTGTATATACGGTCAGACAGTAATTTAAATCCCTCCCGCTATAAAATTGCAACATGATGTAAACCAACACTAGTTACCATGGTGACAGACGTCTGGTTTAGGTCATTGACCTTATGTGTTTGGAGAAGAGGAAACTGAGCAAAAACAATATGTATCCTTTGGTAAACATAACAAACAAGCTCACCAGGAAACAGTTCCCAGACGTCTCCCCGTTGGCGCAGGTCGGGCCCGGTGGTGCGGGTGAAGGCGTTCCCGTGAAAGTGCGCGGAGTGCGCGTCCACCTCCGTACCCATCCCCATCAGGTACCAGTCCACACTCTCCCCCACAGACATCCGCAGGCCCCGCAGGTTACCCAGCACCAGTCCGTTGATGGCTGGTAAAGAAATAAAATGATTCACTAGAAAGGTAACATTTGCATGGCAAATGCACAATGTTCCTCTTCGCATATGGTCTGCTCTGTTAATTCTCAGTATTCAAACACATTCGTATATATGGTGACAGGAGTCTAAATCCCTCCTGCCATAAAATTGCAACACGATGCAACCCAACACCAGTTACCATGGTGACAGCCTCTGGTTCAGGTCATTGGCCTTATTTGTTTGGAAAAGAATAGGAAGAAGACGACTTCAAGATTCAAGATGAATTACATTCAGGTACGTTTACATTTGTGTAGGAAGCAAGGTCTTGTAAAACCAGCCATTTGTCTTACCATGTAACTTATTAGATGCCTGGAAGTCTTCATCGTCAAAGTCTACCTGATCCGGAGTCTCGCAGTACCGTCTGACGTTCTCTTCGATGTACCAGCTCAGGTTCTCGTCAAACACGCTGAACAGCAGGGGGTACTCCCGGTCAACGTCACGTCGGCTGCCGTCGGGAAAAAGCGATCCTCTCCGACAGATGACGAGCGGGCCGATCAGTCCCGAGTTGGTGTCGCGAACGGGGTCGACGCTGGAGTAGTACGCCCAGGTGACGCAACTTCCGTCTGCTTCTGTTGGCCCAGACCTGACAACGAATTTGACATTTTCAAGTGCGAACTCGAAAACAACGCAACAACAAACAGCTATTATCCATATTTAGGCTCCCTGAAACTCCCCTGCAGTTCCAGAACAAGCTGCTAAGACAAAAATCCACTCCACTTATTCCTGACAGGAAGAGCTATCCGTCCCCAAAAATCCAAGACCATAGCATGTTCAGGACAAAAGGTACAAAAAGTTCTGCTGCAGTACCAAGGTCAGCCACCAGGAGGCCCATATTTGACCTTGACCTTTGTCTTCCTAGGACCTATCAACATACCAAATATGATCACAATCCATAAAGGCGTTCTGAAGTTATGCTGACTACAAATGTGCGGAAACACAGACACACACACACACACACACATATCAAAAACAATACCACCATTTTTCATGGAGGTAATGAATAAGAAGTATTTCTACCTTTCCGGCACGCTCCACGTGTACGCCTTGGTCTCTCCCGGGTTGACCCCTACCCTCTGCCCGGTAGCGCCCCGCCCGTCCTGGTACAGCGCCCCCTCGCTCCCCTTGTCGTACTGCACACCGTGCGGGTGCAGCGAGAACCGACGGCTCGCCAGATTCCGAAAAATCACAACGATGACGTCACCGATTTCCGCTCGTATGATTGGTCCGAGTAGACCCTGCGTTTCTGGTCTCGCCACCTCTGTTGTGAAGGTACCGTCGGTAAATTCTCGGTACAAGGCTTTCTTGTAGACCGATCCTATAGTTGTGTCTGAGGCCCTCAGATAGTCATGTTCGCCACTGTTGGTAAAAGAAGGAAGCAACGACTTCGCGTTTATAACGTTTCTTACGGTATTGAGCGAAATTGGTCAGGTATAGACCTCCTAAACCCTCCATGCGATCTCGTGTAAGAAGAACAAAAACTTTATGTATCATGATCAACATTTAGGGGTCCAAAATTGTGTTCTAAAAAGCCCTACAGAAGATTAATGTTTGCCAACAAATTCCTTTTTTTCCCACATCTTTTAGAGTACTTACTCGGTAAGGTTTATCGGGTTTCCGTGTGCGTCCTCTTTCACTTCAGCGTAGTCCCATTCCAGCTCCACCGCCGCGATGTAGAATGTCCGCACCTGGCCAGCGTTAGCGACCAGGTCCTGAGAAGACCGCTCGTCCGGGTAGCAGTCCTGCACTACATATTTGGCCTTCATACCGGCGCTGTAGTGATCGTTGGTTCGGCACTCTAGAGCCCATTCCCCTAATGTAATATAACACATCGGGATAATGTTGTTTTATAATGATAATAATAATATAATAATAATAATGATAATTTTCATAGCCTGAACAAAGTTTACAACGTTTGCCTTTTCAACTATAGCGATGGGTCATTGATATAATGTCTCTAACTGGTCTACATGTATGGTGAACACTCTCTTTATTATCTTACCGATATTGTCTGGAACCATTGACAGAGTTTCTGCAGTTCCAGGGAAAACCGCTATGGCGTCCCTGTACTGCTGGTGGTACGTCAGCGTCTGCCCATGGAACACTGCGGTGTGGATGTCCACTTCAGTACCAAGGCCGAGCACGTGCCACGTGACGTTGTCTCCTTTGCACATGCGCATGGTGGGAAGGTTGCCGTACATGTAGCCATTGATGGCTGGAAGAAAAAGTAGCCATATTTGTTTATCTCTCTTTCATCTGTTTCAGTCATCACTGCTACTGCATGATGCAACACTAATGTTCTGGCTATTTCTAAAAGATGTAATAAGCGACCCAATACACACAATGTCATATTCAGGTATTTTGAATATACGAGTTTAGAATACCGTGCATTAAGTTTGACTCCATGAAGTCCGCGTCTGCGCGGTCCACTCCATCCGGGTCCTCGCAGAATTCCCGGATGTTGTCGTCGAGGTACCAGCTCAAGTTCTCGTCGATCACCGAGAAGAGCAAGAAGAACTCGTGGTCCACATTTTTCTGCAATGGTTGGAGACTTCCATTTTTAGCTTCGAAGTAGCTTCAAATGTTCAATAAAGGATAAAACAATGTGGAAAATTGATGTCCGAAAGAAATGAAATTCCAACAGAATACAGTTTGAGATGTAAGGTTTCTCTCATTCTATGATATCGGTTAACTTAAAGTATAGTCCTACCAATTTCTTACGAGTGACAATATGTTACTGTCACTATTGACATAATTTTGTCTTAAAGATGGGTTTTACGACTGTAAGCAGCTGTAGCATCAGTGGTCAGATAACCATAGTTTAAAAATCCGACCTGTTTCCCTGACTCAGCCAGTGCACCTCGCCTACAGACAAGCATGGGGCCAATCAGCCCAGAGGACGGGTCGGCAACGGGGTCAACGCCCGAGCGGTAGAACCTGGTCAGACAGGCGGGGTCACCCTCAGCCGGCCCGAAGTCTTCCGGAACCGTCCAGCGGTAGGTGTAGCTGTCCCCGGGTTGAACGCCGTAACCCTTTCCAAATGCTGAGTGTTTTGAGATAAAGTTAAAATGAAAGCTTTGATATCGATCGTTTTCGTGAAAACGCGATTTTGCAACGGTTTAAATCCCACCGGTACTACCCCCATCCAAAAGGATTGGATTTGGATTTCATTATCATAGAGTCAAAGAGAACTCACTCAGTCGATCTCCTAAACTTTTAAAAATCTAATCAATTCATTGATCAATTTGAATTCATGGGGAGGAAATTCAATGTGCCGACGTGTGTGTTGTGGAATTAGATGACTTTAGCCGCATTAAAAAGTTGACTTTTCCTCACCGTCTCCATAGAAACTTCCTTCGTTTACTTTATCATAAGCGACGCCATGCGGTTGGATGCTGTACTCCCTGTCCGCCATGTTCCGAAAGGTCACGACGATCTCATCGCCGACCTCTGACCTTATGACCGGACCCAGAATTCCCTGTTGCTTCTCCTCTGCGGTCCGTTCCTTCGGACGACTGAATGTGTCGTCCTCGTATTCCACGAACCGGACTTTCTTGTACGTCCCACCGATTCTGTGCGCAGTGTTCTCGAAGAAAACTACGGAATCACTAGAAAATTAAGATGAAATCATTAAGTTCCACGCAGTTTCACAGTCTTGTCAGAGAACAATTGACAGCAAAAAAAAAATAGAAAAAATATTAATCAGGACCCTTACTGTTTTTGCTACGTTTTCTCTTCTTCTCCAAACAGTGACCTCTGACCTGACTGAACCAGACTGTCTCTCACCATGGTAACTGGTGTTGGGTTACATCATGTTGCAATTTCATAGTAGGAGGTATTTAGACTCCTTTCACCAATATGTGAATTTGTTTGAGTAAGAATTAACAGATCAGATCATATGCGAATGTAAGTTGCATTACGCATTTTATTGCCATAACTGAACTGAGGAAAATATCTTTACTGCATGAAAGATCAAAAAGGGCCCCATAGACCATACCTGTCCGGTTCTACTAAGCTTCCTCCGTCGAACAGATTCTGCCCTGAAGGCCCGTAGTTCCAGTCGACGGTCTCGGCGGCTATGAAATATTCACGGGTTCTGCCTCCGATGTAGACCAGTTGGTATCCCTGCCACCTCGGTCCGCAGTCACCTACACTGAACAACGCTTGCATCCCACCTGGGTTTGTAGTACATTTATGATAAGTAATTTCCTGTGGACTAAGTAACATATTTAATTGATGGAGTATAGAGTTAAATTGCACCCGCACACCCCGTCCATCTAAACAGAATTTATCACATATCTTATTTCTAGTAACATGATCTGTCCCTCTAAGCAGATCCTACGGTGGCCAGGCAGTATCCATAATGTCCAAGAAGTGACGATGGCAAGGCAGTATCCATTGGCCAAGAGTGACCAATAGCCACCAAATGGTCACTCCTTGGCCAATGCATACTGCTTAAAATTTTGTCATCGCCACTTCTTTGACAATGGATACTGCCTTTCCACGGTAGCCCCTTACCGCTGTAGTGATCGTTGACCTCACAGTTGACCATCCATTCCGTTCCGGGCCCGCGTGCTTCCATCCGAGCGGTGATGAAGGATGCCGGGAAGAGTGAGATGGCGTCGGCGGTGTGACGCTGCAGGCAACAACGGAGAAAACACAACAGGTAAACAAACAAAATAAACATCAGTTCTCCACCACATTAAACGATTTTACACTTTCCTTAAGCTTTTTTTTACTTTTTTTTGTTGCTTTTTTACTGAATCTAATGCAAAACTGGTTTGACTGAAACAGCTTTCAAACCAAAAGGTAGCAAAACCAGTAGGCAGAACGCACTATACCTGCATGCGCGAAACCTGTGTGTCTCATATACTAGTAAGGTCATATTTGCGTATATAAGGTTAACACTAAGTCTGTAGTTTCCATGATCCAAATGTTATGTCGGAAAAATGTCGTCTGCAACAGGCAAAGTTCTAATGCAACGTTGACCAAAACTTCCACGCAAATGGGGGTTTTGCGCAAGCACAGTACGTCCTGTGGACGTGGTAGCAAAACCTATATTACTACATGCACATGTGGCTACGGAGTTGACGAGTAAGGTTTCGCTTTGCTGCAGTGCGTACCTGCATCGCTAGGCTCTGCCCTCTGAAGTGAACGGTGTGCATGTCGACCTCGCCCCCCAGCCCCACCAGATGCCAGCTGACCGTGTCACCGTCACACATCACCAGGCCGGGCAGGTTCCCGTACAGGTAACCGTTGATGCCGTGCATCAGGTTACTCTCCTGGAAAGCACGTTTAATACGAAGCATACTCTCAGTAAGATAAAGATATAACGTTACATTGCCAGACACAGGATGATAACATATATAATTTCTCAACATGCTAAAACAGTCTTGCAAATAACATTTATATTTACCTCCATTTATTAGTTTTTTCAACTTTACAGCAATGCAGGTACAAGAAAGAAATAACAGCTTAGGTCATACATATGATCTGGCAGAATTGTCTTCTAAATTAGTAAGATACATAATTGTACAATGGGTTACCATGAAATCTTCATCTTCTGTGTCCACAGAGTCAGAATCGGTGCAGAATTCCCGGATGTTGTCCTGTAGATAGAAGCTTTTGTTTTCGTCCGTGACGCTGAACACCAGGACAAACTCCCGGTCCACCTTCTCACGGCCGTTCGCTGTCAGGGCTCCTGGGAAGTACAAGTTAAAGATGTAGGATGTTAGCATGTAGTAAAGGAAGCACAGGAAAGCTGATTTGAGACTAGCACAGACTTCCATATGCAAAATTAAAAAAATAAATGTTTTGAAGTTACCCAATGCAGCCTTCGGGCGAAAAAACAAAAATATTCTAGATGAGGAAATTTGCCAATATTGACACTTACTGCCATTCTGTAGCACGTTTTCGTCATCATTTCATACGTGAAGCGTTTGAAATAGCAAAGAAACAAGCTATGCGAGGAGTCCTTTTATTTCTTGGTAGATAGAATCCTTGATCCCACGATACGAAAAAAAAACATTTTCCATCTGCGACATCCAATTTTGCCTCACTGATATCAGTATGCCACGGGACAGGTTTGACTCAACTTAACTACATTGTCGACCAGAAAATTAACTTTGAAATTTCAGTTTTACTGCCCTGAAATCGCTTCGGGTGCCTTTAACATGTTACCCTTTTTACAGATGACGAGCGGCCCGGCCAGCCCGGTGTAGATGTCCCTGCTGTGGTCCTGGTGCGAGTGGTACATCCACGTCAGGCAGTCGGGATCGTCCTCCAGCGGGGTGTCCACCTCCCGCACCCGCCACGTGTACGTGTGCGTCCCGTTAGGTGGGACGAAGTCGTCCAGCTTGCTGGCTCCGCTGGTGCCATCTTTGTAGAGAGATCCTGTGGGAAACGGTTCGTTATTGATAAGATGACAGGGAAGTATCTCAATAGTGACGGGGGTCGACACAGACTTCCAGGGACCTTTTCTCCTTGCGCGAAACCCGTAATGTATTGTGCAAAGCACTTCGGCAGAACGTCTCGTTTAAAGGCGAAATCATGTATTGGGCATCACGTCTACGATTACAAAAATTGTCTGCGACGGCTGAAATTTTGATGCAAAGTTGGCCAAACATCCAACTTAAACCGTATAAAATCCGGGTTTCGCACAGGGTTGTACGTCACGTGTCAGAAGAAACAAACTAACGCACAGAAAATGTCACTCTGGGCAAAGGTAATCATTACACTTTCAACATACCCTCTGACATCTTGTCATAGAGGACACCATGCGGATGCATCGAGCAGTGCAGCTTTGGCAACAGGTTCTTGAAGTGGACGGTGATGACGTCACCGACCTCACCCTTCAAAACCGGCCCAAGAAAGCCCAGCCAATCAGGTCGCTCCGTCTTCACGGTGTAGGTTTCATCCGTGTACTCCCGGAACAGCGCCTTTTTGTAGACAGAGCCGATTCGGTTCGGCCCTCTCTCCAGAAAAACACTAGCATCACTGCAAAAAGAGAGAAAATTGATGATATGACTGCCTTATTACATCAATAAACCATTCATTAATATCATTGCACCTAAACTAACAAGCAAGTGTCTCCTAAAAGCCCTGAAATGGTTTCACACAGTGAGATTATATATATTCTGTATGACCTCATCTAACTTGGACCACTGACAACTTTAGACCTAGATCTCACCGTCAGATGCTGACTACAATATTTCCTTGTCGTGCTACATTATCCAGATGTGACTTTCCTAGCTTGACAGCACAGACGGAGTTGGGACAAGTTCCAGTCCGTCTACCGTACAGAGAAAACCATGCTTACTTAGAAGTCCTCCATATGTGGAAAACAAGATGAACATGACGCCATCACCTTGACACAACCTTGGAAGGGCAAACTACCACTACTTAATAGTGTGACCATCATCTGTTTTGCCCCTCCCCCACTTAACTTGCAAACTCATCGCAAGTAAAGAATTTAACAGACATTCTATCATGTCCAATACACAGGCCATTATACTTTTATAGCCTGTTGTGTATAAACTAGTCATCAGAGTCAAGCATCTGTAAAGCTACGCGCCGTATTCTCATGATTTCCTTATCGCGAGATCCAGATGCGGTTTTCTGTACGTGACAGCCCATACAAGACTTGGCCAAATTCTGTCCTGTTGGCCTAAATACGAACCCTGATTACATATAGAGCTCTACAGTATAAGAAAAACAGATTGCGTAACGTCATCACCAAGGACTCTCTATCAAGTTCAACACATGGCCTTGGCCTGAGGAGTGCCTAGTCAGCAAAATATTATTTACACCGAAGTCAAGACAAGAATCCAGCTAAAGCCACACGCGAGCTGCCAACAAGGAACGAGGAAATGACTTCTGGAAAGGGACGTGTGACCTCTGCCAAACAAAATTCGCTGATTTAAATATGTTAGAGAGCTAGCGGCACTCGGAACACCACAGGAAATAGACTTTGAAACACACATGAAACAATGGCAAACAACTGTCTACTTTGCCGACTTCGTAAAAAAATATAATTGGCGTCAGCGATTTGGAAACACTGCAACATTTACAACATTATAAACTAACCAGGCACTCGTACGCGTGCTATGGAAAGTTGCACAAAATTTAAAAACCTTAACAACTCATGAATTGGTTCCTTCCTACTCCCTGAAGTTTCCGAATCTCCAGAAATATTCGTCCAAAATATATTTTTAGTCAAAAATATGTATAATTTTAGTTTACAGTCGTCTTGCTAAAATATATCATCAGAATGAAATATAACAGTTATCCCTACCTGTCGTTCACCACAGGTAAGTCAGAGATCATGTTGTACCCAAACGGTGCATAGTCCCAGTACATCTCTTCTGCAGCGACATAGTGCACTCTCTCCACACCGAGAGCCTCTGTAGCGAGAGACAAGAGAACCACGGCTACAGCCAAGCTCGCCATCTTCTAAACCTCTAACCGGGACCTCTACTGGCGACCCTATATGTCAGGACATTTCTGGAATGTCGCCAAATGGGATCCGTCAGTTTCTCACTTCCCTGTTTACTTGTGGCGACATGTGTACTTTATCTGCAGTAAGTTGGAAAATCACCAAGCTAATCTGACCGACAAACGCTGAGCCGTCACACTACGGAAAAACTCGGGCTCGGCCACAAGAATGGATCTGTAAAATATAGCAGCTTGTAATGTAGGTTATGCAATGGCAGCCAATGTATCTACAATCAAGATGTGAATGAAGCAGTAAGTTTTTACAGACATGAGGC
Source organism: Branchiostoma belcheri (assembly GCF_001625305.1). Classification (NCBI taxonomy): domain Eukaryota; kingdom Metazoa; phylum Chordata; class Leptocardii; order Amphioxiformes; family Branchiostomatidae; genus Branchiostoma; species Branchiostoma belcheri. The sequence goes on from NW_017804520.1 coordinate 1,106,412, forward strand.
TGAAAGTACCCACAGGATGGATTTGACACCTAACTGACGCTTTGGGGGCGAGGTCATCTGAGGTCATGGTACTACCCACAGTTTTTGTCTGACGAAGGACACAATAGATAAGCTCTTAAGGGGTATGACATTACAGACGTTAAGGGGAGCCAGGTAAGATTTAATCCAGGTCTCTTTTCTCTTGTATCAATGTCCTTAATAAAAATTGTTGGCGCTGCAGAAATACTTTGTTATACTCTAAAAGCGTACTTTGACACAATCTTATTCCAACCCCAAGTGCTCATGGGTAAAAAAAGTTCATGTGCGCCGCCATCTTGTTTTCGAACCGTGCTCACTAGAGGCATGTCAGGTAGACCCTATCAAACCTTGAACACGTGCTCGGAGCTATGCATGACACGAGCCTGACACAATGAGTCGTTCTAGTGACACTCCCAATAACCTGTTCGACCAGGTACTGTATTTTAAGACAACGTTCTGATGGTCACGTAGCGAGTATAGTAGCCATGTTGTAAACTGTTAACCTTGTTCTGCATAGTGTTATTATTGTTTTAGATTAAAGGGCGAGAGTATGCTTCATTTCACAATAACGTAGTGCCTGGACACCCCAAGAAGACGTCAATAGCGCGCTACATATGACGACATAGCCGGGTAAGTTGGCCTATCGTTTCACTCACGATGAATATCAAACCTTCGCATCGAAGTGTATAATCATGATCCGTGCAATATTGTTAAGAAACAACACACTTTAAGAAGTAACTACGGCAGTGTATCTCCTTAGCACTCTTTTAGGACCAGGGTACAACATCTGCACATGCCTCTGTGCCACTAGACGGCCACGTTCCTTATGTATGTGTAATGACTTGAGTTAAGTTTACACAAAGGTTAACCCCCTCCAGATATAAACAGTGTATTCATTCCAGTACTAGATAGACTATCTGTACTTTTGTGCAAATGTATCTTAATTCGGTGTCAGAACAGAACCCCTGTATCATTTGAAGAGAAATGACAACTATAGTGGGACGCTCAACCAATCGATTTAAAAACATATACCCAACAAATTGTTTGGTATTCAAATTATTTCAATATGTTGTTCCTAGATCCTGCGCGTATTTTAAGGCTAATCGGAGGTTTTGACATGTCACTAATGTAATGCTGAACCAAACAGTACAATGGTGTATACTGTAGCGTGATTTGATAAGTAACAAGCAATCACGTAATGCACTGTGCTAAGAATATAGCCACGATTTGATCACATAGGTCTTTATGTGAACATTAATATTAACATTAACAGCCACTGATGAAATCTCATATATGCAGCTTGTGTTTTATAGCAGATATAGGTACGCAACACGGTCAGCCATGACGACTGAGGTTGAAGCAGGGAAGAGAGGCTCATCGTGTGAGTATTAACACATTTCGACGTAACATTCATGTTGTTCTATGGCTGTAAACTCATAAGTAAAGAAGCTAAATGGTTACAACTGATATCATACACTTTTGGTAAACGGTAATGAATTCATCACTAAACTGTGTGGATGGTAATCCTATCTATACCAACTAAGAAAGTTGTTGAAGTTGATGTATAGACATTACAGAGGTTTCAAGCGCAATATAGTGTCTTTACTTTTTACTAAAAGATAAGATTGCTCTAATCCTTCAGGGAAAAATGAATCCTGGAAAATCCTACAAGAGTATATCGGACACGAAGAGTTCATAAAAAGAAGAAAAGAAGCAGTCAAGGTATCCCTTGCTATTTTGTATGATTGACATATAATCATAGAATTCTTCTCCTTGAATCTCTTTGAAGTGCCATAATTCGTACAAAAACTAATCTAGAGTTTTTGGGTAACCCTAATTTAGGGTTTCTTGGTAGCCCTAATATAGGGTTTCTTAGTAACCCTAATTTGGGGTTTCTTTATAATCATAACCACTCCGTTATGATATTTATAAATATCTCATTTCGTCTGACAGAAGAGTGACAGCTTTGGGGAACATAAGAATGGACCTGTTGAGAAACCCAAGTCGGTGAGAAGCCCTTTTTTACTTCGGGAGTGAATGTCATTTTCCCCATACACAAATATCCTTAGTCAGAAGCCAGCAAAACTGTTATTTGTGTCTTTTACTCATTATTCATGATTTATTGTTTAGTATGGAGTTGTACTCAACACCATCGGTATTCATATTTCTTGGACTCAACTTGGTCCCCTAGCCGCTTTTTCTGGAACAACTGTTTTATCTTTTAGTTTGTAAACCGGATACATGTATGTTGTTCATCGACATCAAATGCAGGATTTTTTTTCTTTTCAGGCGTTAGGATCCGTCCAGCCACTGCTGGGCCAGTCGGATAAGGTTGCCCTTCAGACGAAGCTGCAGAAGCTGAAGATCGCCGCCGTTGCCGGGACCGCGACCGCCGCTAAACGAGCCTTCCACGCCCCCGGTATCGGCGCGTCGGGGTTCGCCGTGGTGGTTGACAAGGTGAAGTTTCCCGAGAATGACTTCTTCCGCCCCCGCACGGTGTTTCCCGTCCGGCTGCGCCACTCCAACTGCTGGAGCGCCGACGACGCCGCGGCGGACATCCGGGGGGCCGCCATCAAGTTCGGAGACACGGACGGGGACAGCTGTTTTGAGATGGTCTTGGATACAGGTAAGAGTAAAGAAGAATCGATACTAGCTTCACTTATAGATTCTTTGTAAATGCCCTGCCTACTAGTCCTTATTGCTGTATTATTGTTCACGTGTATAAAGGCGTTTTAATTTTGTGTTTTAATTTTGATTTCAGGCGTGATGGCGCCATTTTGGGACTTACCGTCTTACGAGGAGTACGTGGCCGCCATGAAGGGAGGTCCGGACAGGCTGCAGGAATGGTGCTGGAAAGGTCCCATGAAGTAAGACTATAGCTACATTTATTATCAAGGTCTGCTACAGACTCAAAGCTCCGTTTAGAACTTGAAATCCGTTTAGAAGTTGAAGGCCCCTATTCTTTAGTGTCAAAGGGACTTGACGTTGACAATACATGTACATCAAACTGCAAGTGCGCATTCTAAACCGTGAACTAACTTATTCATGGATGTTTGGTAACATGTTTTCCTCCATTCACTGACCAGTTACTACATCATGGTGGACAGTCTCCGCCGGGCTCCAGACTCCTACTTCCAGCTCATCTACCACTCCCAGACCTGCTTCGCGTTCCGGGGGAGCGACAACGTGCCCCGCCTGGCCAAGTTCAGACTCATCCCGACTAACAAGGACCCAGAGTCCGGTCTGTTGGACCTGGAGCAACAGAGACAAGTGTGGTAATTATTTCACTGCCAGTGCGTTGGATGTTTAGCCTTAGCTGTGACGTTCTTAGCATCCGTGCCCCACTTCAGGCACGTTGTGATTATCACCATGAACATTTGTCCAATATTCTAAGGACTTCGAGATACTCAACTTAAAATGGTGAGTTCAAACAGGCGCGGTTGAGACTTATAGAACATGAAAATCTTACAGATCTCTGGTCGGTCATTCAGAGTCTACACAGTGATATCCAACACCTTTCAGTGATCTATAAGTAGTCTCAATAGCCAATGTTTTTTGGTCATTCTTCGGTCACCCGTCGGTCTCCGTCCGAGTATGCTAGAAGGGAGCTGAATGGAAATTAATTTCACCTACTTCTACGTACCTCAAAGTGACCTTGAATGAAGTAATCTGTCCGCCGCCATTTTGTTTCAAACATGTTCGAGAGCATGCTGGGAAGAGCATAAATTATATACTGCCATAAAACCATTTCGTACATGAAAACTGCATCATATTCTCATTACGCTGTAGGAACACAGCGCGGTTACCAGACGAGGAACGTCCCAAGGACTACCTACGGCATGAATATGCAGAGCGACTGATGAAAGCTTCACTCAAGTATCGTCTGCAGATGCAGCTGCACACCAAGAAGGCATCTGATACAGCCAGCATCTGCAACCCGTACAGGTTATTATTATTACCTTCGCCAAGAAGGTTATGTTTTCAGAGGCGTTCGTGTATGTGTGTGTGTGTGTGTGTGTGTGTGTGTGTGTCCGTCTGTGGACACGATAACTTGAGAAGGCTTTAATGGATTGTCTTGATACTTGGTAGGTGGGTAGATCTTGATGAGACCTGGAAATAATTAGATTTTGGACCCCCTAGCAGTTTCTTATGGTACTGCAGCTGAACTTCCGGTTTCGATATCTCATGAGTTATGTAGAAGTAAAACAACTAAGTTCTACATGTACAGTGAAGTGTCTTGTCTCCAGGTGTTGGGCGCCCGGGGACCATCCGTGGTATGACGTAGCTGACGTCATCATCACCACCCTGCTGAGAGATAACGTCATAGCCAGAACCAGTTTCCACATCGCCAACCTGCCGCCATGTTTGAGCCTGATCGAGCCCGAGTCCGTGTACGACTATAACAGCATCAACTACATCCGGAGCAAAGTTTACCCAGCAGCCCACGCGGCCAGACTCGCAAAGTACTAATCTCCAAGCAGATTCGGTGGGGCAGGGGACTTTATGTTGGCCGAACAATAGATACAGGTGACCAACATAAAGTCCCCTTGCCCCACCGAATTTGCTTGCAAATTACAAAGTACGTCATCTTTGAGTTAGATTTGCACTTGGCTCCTGGTGTCCCTAACACAACGGTGAACCGTCACAGAATCTTGCTATATATTTCACTTGGTTCTTCGCTATGCTTTTGGCATATTCTCTTTCTATGTACATTTTTTAATCAAAACACCTAATTCGAAAGGCCTGTGCATAACTAGTGATGATAGTTAGCTTCTAGTTAGTTTCAAAACGCTGATGGAATTACACTCTTGAAGTAGGTGTTGAGAATCTGCGTGGAGATGAAGTCAAAAGGCTAAAGCGACAATATTTGTGACGTTTGTGACGTTGTGACTATTTTTTATGACGACCCCCCCCCCTAGACTGAGAGGTTTGCCGCCCCTCCGAGGTCCGATAGAGTACGAGCAGCAGCCCTACAGCGTGGAGATGCGCATGGGGTCGAAACAGGGCATGCCGGGACTAAAGGGTTATCTGAAGGTCGTCCTGACCGGGCCCTACAGACGCACGGAGCCCACCAGTTTGTCAGAGGTTTGTCTGAACCATTCTTTATTCATGACAAGCTCAAATCGGCCTGCAGACCACCGAACATCTGCTTTAATATTTAGATAAATTTTAGCCCTTCATCTACTGTCGCTATGATATCACACCATTCACATGTCATTCTGGTGACCAGACGGTCACACACCTTGGGGCTGTTCTTGTTAAAGTATCCGCGGATGTCGCCTCAGAATACAGATGTAGCCGCCCAGAGGAACCCATCTTTTTTTTTTACATTCCAACATTTAATGACTAAACATGGTGACAGCACACTCAAGTTATATCAACTTATCTTATGCCGCCACCAACGCAGAGGACGAATACAGGACGATACTCATTTTCACTTGAGTTGAGGAAAGTCGTAAAAAGTGCCTTTCACAAGGGCACAAGATCGGTGGCATGGTGATTTGATTGATTTGATTTGATTTGATTTATTGAAATTGCAACCGTGCAATACACGCGGAACAGAGGCAGCTGCTCCTGGTGTTGTGTCCCGCACATAGAAACAAATACTGGACAGACAATACTCATTTTCACTTGAGTCTAGTGAGGAAAGTGGTGTAAAGTGCCTTTCCCAAGGGCACAAGATCGGTGGCATGGTGGCATGTCAGGACTCGAAACCGGGACCTCTTGGTTTCGAGTCGAGCACTCTGCCGTTACGCCACACGAACCCACTCACGAATCCATCTTTACCACGAGAGTGTCTTTTCCCTCAGGGCTATAAGACCGGGAACTCGCAGGTGTTTTCCATGACTGCTGCAGACGTGGGTGAGGTGCTGATGGTGACCATGTATAACGAGGGCGGGCAGGCGTGGTTCGTGGAGAGCATCGTGGTGGAGGAGGTCCGGCGGGGAAGGTCCACGGAGTTCCCCGCACACAGATGGATCACCGACATGGTCATGATACGGAGGGGGAAAGGTACCTTTAACTAATTTGAATAAGTAATTTTACTTCCCTCTATTCATACTCTAGGGGGTCCATTATCGAAATTGCCCTATATGCTATCGACAAATATCGTACAGTTGTAAAGTTCAAATTTTGTTCCAACACAAGAAGGGAACTCACCATAAATTTTCGATCCTACCAACACAGATTGGTGTTCAGATTCATTCAAATATCGTCCAGATTTATACCCGCACTTTCAGTTATTATACACAGTGACCTCCACCCCTGAGGCGTAGCCAAAAAAGAATACGATACGATTTTGGCAACCATATAGATCCATTTGATAACGTGGAACTCACACTTCATCTTCTCTCAGCTGCCCTTCTGTGGACAAGAGAAGAGGACGTCCTTCTGGGTCAGCGCTTATTCGAGATGCAAGAGCGTCGGAAGCAGTTTTCCTGGCGGCACTCTGACACAGGTTTCCCCGGCAGGCTGGCAGCTAGCAACGCCCAAGACCTGCCCCCAGACGTCCGTCCCAGCGAGAGCATGCTGCAAAAACTATCTGGCATATCCGACAAGCTCACGCTGCCGAAGAACATCCTCAGCTGCCTTTGGGAGAAAGACAAGATGGAGAACTTCGTGGAGTTTAAGAAGATGGTTCCGGAGGATGTTTACAACAGACATCGACTGATCAAGCACCTGAAGTCAGACGCGGAGTTCGGGAGACAGTTCCTGGACGGGTTCAACCCCCTGGCACTACGGCGATGCAGGCAGCTCCCGGAAGCGTTTGAGAAGAAGACGGACGAGATCGAGAAGCAACTGACCGGTGGAAAGTCCTTGTTGGAAGAGATAGAGGTGAGGCTATGGTCTAGTACGAAGAAAGTAATACCACCTTTCGCTGAAGCGTCAACTTAGCGACCATAAAACTTTTTAAAAGCTTCTGCTTAGTAACGGTTGAGTAAAAAAAAGTTATAAAATGACTATCTTTCATCACCAACGTTTAAAGTTTACAAGGGTTAAATTCTAAAGTGACGTGGAAAACTGTTTTAATTTTTCATGTTAGAATTTCAAACAAGTTTAAACTGTGATTTCATACACACACAAATTTGACTTACCCAAATTTTTTTCGAAACTCTACTCTATATTTTGTCTCCGGCCCATGTCTCAGGCCGGGCGTGTGTACGTGGCGGATTATGCAGCCCTGGCCGGTCTCCGCGGGAACATCAGCGGCCGGGACGTCTTCCATCTCGCCGCGCCCACGGCGCTGTTTCACCTCACCGCGGCAGGAGACATGCTTCCACTGGCCATACAGGTAAGGTTCTGTCTGGAACGGAATCAAGTAACAGTTACTTGACCACCGCCAATATTGGTGGGTTGAGTAGATACAAGATGGCGGAGTGTTATATATTCTGAACTCAAAATCATGATATCGACGCACGATGGTCAAATTGGGCCTCAAAATTCCCAGACATTTTTCGAAGCCGAATCATGTTCGATGTGACGTCTTTCCAACAGAACGTGTGTTTTATTTGGGGTCACTAGCGGCATTTGCATAAACATTAAAAGGCGAAAGTAGGAATGTTGAGATGAATATCTTATAACTTGTCTGTTCTATTTAACACACCAACATGAGGGCCACTAAGTTACCAAAATGTCCATTTCAGTTGAGGAAAGACGAAAGAGTACGGAGATGTGTCTGTTACTTATTAATTTGTTTGTTTGTTTGTTTGTTTGTTTGTTTGTTTATTGTTTGTACAGTTATACCAGAAACCAGGGCCACACACCACCGTCTGGACCCCCGCCGACCCCCAATGCGACTGGATGCTCGCCAAAATGTTTCTACGCAATGCAGATGCGCAGGTACATGTATTTCTTTTCGTCATTATTGAGCAAAGATAACTATTACACACGTGCATGGTTCTAGCCTCTTAAGACTCTTAAGCTTCTGCGCACAGTGGTACCAACCATGATTGCCCAGATGAAGATGACAGACGGTCGTCGAAACGTCTGTGCTTGTTAAAGTGCTTATGAATGAAGAACTTTGATATTCAATCATTCCCCAGCCTGAAGAAATGAGGACGTGTACTTCAATTATTCAAAACTCTATACTTTTTTTCTCAGGTCCATCTCTTCGTGTCTGTCTTTCTGAAAACGAATCTACTGAACGAGGCGTTTGCCGTCGCCACCTACCGACAGCTGCCGGCAGCGCACCCGGTGTTCAAGCTGCTGGCTCCCCACCTGCGGGACGTTTTCGCAGCCAACATCGTAGCGAGGAAAGAAATGCTCGAGGTTTGTAGTTTAGTTGTGAGAAATGTTAGAGGTTTGTAGTTTAGTTGTGACAGAGTAAATGAATGGACATACAACAATACGCCAAAACAGTTACGTGTACTACAATAATTTTCAATATAAGCAGCATAATTTTATGTTTATGACAAATGTTATCGAAAATTTTCGATGAGTCTGTTGTTATACCTGCATGCCGACAAAGAAATTTACGATTTGAGAGGTTACATATTTGGCCTTGTGGTTTCTTGACATCTTGTCACCTTCTAGCATCATTATTTAGGAACAAGACATAAATTCCTCTGCAGGAATGGTCAGTTATTGATGAAGTCTACTCCCTCGGGTTAAAAGGACGGCGTACACTGATCGCCAGAGCCTCCTCAGAATTCAGCTGGCGAGAACTGGTTCTCCCCGCCTGGCTACACGACCGGGGTCTGGACAAACTCCCGGAGTTCGTGTATCGGGACGACGCCATGAAACTCTGGCGGGCCAGCAGGTGACACAAAAAACATTCTACTCCAAGAAATTTCCAGATACCGTCTAGTTTCCAAGACGATCTTGTTGAAGTGTAAGATGCCCTTTGAATGATGTGCTTTTCTGTCAGTCTTTCAGAGAATCTCAGCAGTCAAAAAAGCCACGATCGTCCGCCACAAGATTGAATACCATCTTATAGATGTTTTTATGAGGAAACTGGCAGAAATCCCGTTGCTATATTGGTCGATAGCTACAATAGATTACAACACAGTTGAGAAAAGCGCATTGAATTTTCGGTCCTCTCTACTCTATCGATATCCTTCTTCAGGTTTGAATGATCAAACACTCAGAACACGTGACCTGACGCACCGAAAATTATAGGTATTATAACCTACGTTATATAACTTGTGACGTAACTTCCCCCTCTTTTGCTAAATCTATCTGCAGAGCATTGGTCGACCGCATCGTGTCGCTCTATTACGAGTCTGACCAGGATCTTGCGGACGACCTGGAGCTGCAAGCGTGGATCAAAGATCTCCATGACAACGGGTTCAACTGGGAGAAGGCCCATGGAGAAAGTATGACGTTGAATTTATTATGTGGAGCCTGCTTAGCACATGTGCTTTCTCTTACATGTATTATCAATATGCCTGCACATTTACTTTGCACTAGACTATGGAAAGCCATGTTTTAGAGCCATTGTTTTGTATTCTTATTAATGACCTGTAACATGTAACCACCTTTAGGGATTAACTCAATTCTGCAGAATTTTGGGAACTGAAGCCAGAATTCTGGGAAGAATTCTGCAGAATTGGGTTATTCCCTAGGGGGTCCTTGATGGCTGCCACGTATTTCTTACGTCATTTTGCCCTACAGTTTACGGTATCAGCCCATCTCGATGTAAGGTTGCTGAGATGTGGGAATTAGTCCGGAATTATGTTATGTTTTGTTAATAACTCAGGGGCCTTCAACTACAATATACTACCCACAATACATCACACTGCATGTGTGCATTGCAAACCGGTACCGTGAATCAGCGTACTGTATATAGAGTTGAAACTCGGCCGTATCATGACATAACCCTATAGTTCAAAGCTGAAAATTTTACACCTTCTGGAAATGCCCCTCGCAGATGTACCGAGTAAACTCAGCACACAGGCGGACCTGGTGGACCTGGTCACCGGCATCATGTTCAACTGCTCCGCCCAGCGCCGCGCACTGACTGCCGGGATGCGTGACATAGCCAGCTTCATTCCCAACGTCCCTTTCGCCATGAGAGCCCCTCCTCCCACCAGGGCGGCAAGCGTTAAGCTCTCTTCTTTTCTGTTATATGTAATTTCTAGTTTATAACGTCTGAAAATTGGTAAAAACTCAGCTCAACAAAACTCAACAAATTGTAGTAAAAACTCAGCTCGCATGCATGAAGATTTGTCCCGTAGCGTAAGTAGTGCCATACATGACAGACATTTGATATTTGAGGAATATCTCAAAAATGATATGTAATTCAAAGCAACCACTAAGCTACCGTGAATTATATTCATGACACCACGAACATGTGCCTCCAGTGTAGACCTACAGTACTACAGAATTTCCTGGCACTTTTGATCAATTGCTTACGTCACGTAAAGTCTCGTGTGAATAAGGTCACGTGTCTGTATCCGTAACTCTCGCGAGATTACGTATTGAAGTGATCGGTCAATCATTATCCTGTTTAAGGCGACTGTGGTCGTTGAAAATTTCACCTTTTGTGTTGGAATGAAGTTCAACTTTTCACTATGATTACTACGAACACAGATGAACTTTCATGTTAGTAGTACTGAATTGTTTCAAGCACGAAGTTACAACACCGAGAAAACCTCATGTCCCATTCTACCTTGAAATGAAGTCTCCTAAAAATTAAGCGAATTTATAGTGCATTAACCTGTGTGTTGATTTTTCAGTCATCAACTGGTGATGGTCTGCCTGACAGCTCTGATACCCACCAGGAGGAGGACGGTTTGACGAGAGCGAACAAGCAGCAGCTCCTGGCCGCGCTACCGGACAGACAGACCGCCCGGAAACAGATCGCTCTGGCCGCTGCCATGTCACGGGGCACCGACAAGGGGGTAAGGGACATGGACCTTCGCATGAAAGTTCATCTGTGCTGGTATATATAATTAGTTATGACAAAAAGGGCTAATGGTTCTGTTCAACACTTGGGACTTGCCCAAATTTTCGGTTAACTCCGTCAGCCTTGTTCACGGAAAGGACCCGTCTACTGCAGCGCTTCCGAGGGCATCGGATCTGAAACACGTGATTGCAGCAGAGGGTCATACGTGTCGGATAACCTGTGTCGCCCCCCCCCCCCGTCTCTGTTCAGGGCCCATTCCGTAAACAAGGCTGAGGGAGTAAGCTGAAATTTTTGGTAAGTCCCAATTTACTTAGTGTTGGGCATGGGCCTTCATCTAGCTATAGAAAGTATTGCCGGCGTGTTCAAAGAGATTCTTTGTGTACTCAACAAAAGTACAGGGACCGAGTCACAGCCACAACCGAACGTTGTCGTCCAGTCCAGTCAAATTCGTGCTACAAAAACAGTTATAGGTTCGTTAGTACGTCAAACCATATCTTTGGTTGTGCCAATACATCCAGAACTCTATTTGTGGGTAATTCCTGGAGGTTTGAAATCTCCAACTTCTTGATTTCTTAAGTGGTAAATTTGCATACAGGGTATTTGTATCCCCTTTTACACCCCCCCCCCCAATTTTGCTATACTTTCCTGAAGATGTCTTGGCTTCAAGCGGTAACCTCAAACGTAACCGTGTCCTTAAGAAGACTACAGACGAGTTCAAAAGAGAACCATTAATTTCTCGACTCATCACTCAATTGGATGAAACCCTGGAGACTATTCCGTCTGCTACTGCTTCAGGATTCATTATATTTCCCATCTGCAATGATTAAGGGATGTTATATTCCTGAAGGCTAATTGTAGTGACAAGGCGCCATATGTTAGCGATATGCTAGTTCAAAAAACTATGAGGAATAAATAGTTTCCATTCTACGCTTCTATTCTAGCGTCTATATGATATCAAGGACATTATACAGAACATACTGGCATGTTTATGTATCATTTGCTGATTTCTGATTGTTATCATGCATGTAACATGTAGATAGAACATTTCAATTGCTGTAAACTAATGATTAGCCAGGAGTGCTATTGTAAAGTCATAGACCTGGCTATTGCTAAATGTCGGCCATTTCATACTCCACTGCACACAGAAAAGAAATCAACCCCAATGATAACTATATCCAAAGTAGCATTACCATTTACTTATTATCATTTTTACCGTTTATATGTTATCATGTTCTTGCAATTAGCCCTCGGGCATGAACTTGCGATAACTTTCATTGTTTATTTTAGCACATTATAGAAAAAATGCATACTGATAAATGTGATTCAAAACGGGAGTCACAAGGAAAATGTGCCAGTCAGAAAATAGGACGTAAGCAGCAAAGAAAAGTAATATGAAATACCAGCTAAAGACTTCTATGGATACTAAGAAAACGTCGCATCGGCGTATTCTGACGTCCAAATGCCCTGATTTCCCGCCGGGTCTGCGTTACTACGTTAGGAATAATCCATTTTGGTAGGAGACGACCGACAGAGACGCTCTGAAACCGTTCAAACTGCGCACGTGGTGACGTCACAGATTAGATGAAGTCTGATTGGCTGTGATCGATAACGCTTTCGGTTCGCTTCGAGTCGTGAGAAATTGCCTTGAGATTGGAGGGGGAGAGGCGGCTAAATGAGAAAGAATAGATAGTGGAACAACTTTTTATTTAGGTGAACATTAAAAACTACAACATAGGACATCGATTCAACTGCCATACCCTCTGATACCCTGAGCACAAAAAGTTATTTGCATCAATTCTCTCAAAATTGTGAAGAAATATTGTTATGTAGTGCTATCTAATAAAGAGATTCTAAGTGGACGGAGCCACCATTTGTTTAGATACAATACTAACTACCATTTTGAAATATTTAAAAACTTGCACATAAGTAATCCCCAATAATTCATTTTGGGATCGCTCGTTGAGTGGAACATACATAATTTGTTGCTTTGAGTAAATTTATTAGGCTCATTTAAGGAAATTCAATGCGCTCAGTAATTTATGTGAAAAGTTATTGTAAGTCTGTTTCTTGTGTTATTCCGCCAGCCGATGCTTGGTGAGTACCCGGGACGGTACTTCACTGACGAGCCCACACAGGCCGCCATCACTGACTTCCGCAGAACCCTCAAGAAAATATCACGTCACATCCACCAGAGGAACAAAAAAGTGAGTTTAAAGTCATATCCAGAATGTTTTACATTGTTGGTATCGCAACTCCCTACTATTTCAAGCAGAGAACACCATATATCCTTACATGGTCTGTCAATACAATTGTCATTTCTGTCCTTATCAATTGTGAAACATGCATATCTAGCGAAAAGTGACGTAAAATACAAATACAGTTATTGTTGTTACAAGAAAACAATTATTCAAGCAACTGGATAGATTTTGAAAATTGTCAGACGTTTCGAGTAGCATCCACTGCTTGTCGTTGGTGACTTGCTTTTTTTCTTGTATATCTCATTACCTAATGTGTAACCTCCATCGAAGGTTATTGTTGTTACTTACATGTACATGTGGCTACAGGTTCTATATCTGTATAACCGGTATAACCGCTACTCGGCGTAACACAACAGCTTGTATAGTTCACGTTCAGAATCAGGTGTCAACTAAATCGTTGCATCCAAGGTCTATCTCATTTTACAGGTGTGGGGCATAGAAGCCCAGGAAGTTGTCATGTCATTTAAAGGAACGTTCAGCGAACTGTCCAAGGTGGGGAAACGAACAATCGAGGTGCAGAGAGACGTGCCTTACAACTGTCTACTACCCGAGCATATACCCGCCAGTATAGGCCCGTAGTGTATTCATATACGCGCCAGTATAGGCCCGTAGTGTACGTACGTATACCAATATAGGAATGGTTTATCATGTTTAACTACTTCATAATTTGTACACTATATGTATATCTTGCCAACCAAAGGCTGAATTGAGTAAAGACAATATAATTGGGCCGTCGTTACATACAAGCACTACAGATAAGCGTGCATACCTTGAATAACATGCAGTAGAAATGGCAAGAGTTATAGACATTACAAACCCCGGTAAATCAAGGCCAAGGACGAATCTCACTACGACGTACATTCACGATCGATGTCAGCAAAATATGCTTAACTTGATTCAGTTCCTTTGAAACAGTAATATCTGTAATGTACTTATGGCTGATATGATATGATTATACTTGTACAGCTATAATGGAAAATGGCGCTCTATGATGAATACTTACATGATTATTGCAATTATTTTACCCCTGGTCGAATGATATCATACATGTAATGTAATGACGGTCAGTACTAGATTTTTTTTGTGTGTGTGTCTATATGTTAGCTTGTGTTTCAGCGCTTTTTCAACACGCTCACGTCCAGGACTCTGAAATGAAGTTAATTCAAATTCACGACAATGAACAAATCCAGAAATTTATGTAAGAAATTTTAGATATCTTACAGAGGTATGAAATCTTTTCAACTGCGTTCCACAGCACACATACCATTTGACCATTCCGATCATGTAACAACATACAAGGGACAAGCTCATAATCATACTTCGGAGTATCATGATTAAGCCTGCAAGCATTGTAACAGTACAGTAATCTATGTACAGTTTTATATAGCTCCATGCATATTATTTGTAGATTGTTGTAATTCGAAATTCAGAAGTTGCATCTGTATAGTGCATACTCATCATTTACAATCATGTTAGACATTAGCTTGTATTATCGTGAAGCTTAATGTTGTAAATGGCAGACAGAACTTTATTGCACGACAATTGTACGTGGTACAATGTATGGCAACGACTACTGAACATAGTACAAATGACATGTCCAATATGACAATACATTAATCAAATATTACTGCTCTCTCTCCCATTACAAATACCTGTACAGGTGGCGCCAATATGTTGCATTGAGAAAGCTTAGCTAGAAGTCGGATAACATTTCTCAAACAATAGGCCTGGGATTTGGTTGATCCCAGTGTCATGTCTAATAGAACGTTCCATCACTAACCCCCCTTGGTGATGTGTACTGCAGTCAGGCCGTGGTTTAAGGTGAAAGTCGCCCATCCGTGCAGCTATTCTCCTAGCCTCTGCCGGCAATATGGCGCCTGGGTTAAGTACGGTAATGGAACATACCGCCGGAGTTAGGCCTGCCTCCACGCGTTTCAACTGATCCAGTTTCCCGGGATAGTCTGTAGGCACAAATTGATGGATGTACGCACTATGCTGATTTGACGTGGCAATGTTTATGTATGCTTCACCTAACCGCTTCGAAGTTATGAAAAATTTAAAGTCGTTAATTGCATGTAGTACTATTCTTCTGTTTAAATCCTTTTGTGTTTCTATTTTTTTAGTGAAAAGGTACTAATGTGCTAGATTTGTACGTAAAACCAAGATGTGGTGGAAAATTACATATTTTGAAATAAAATGTTTTTGAAATAAGAGATTAACTTGTATTAGTCCTCTTGAATTTTACTTTCCTATCCTTTTATCATTTATTGTACTTGGCTTCGCAAGTTTGCCGTCATGGTTTTCACTGGCGTAGTCAAGAACTTCCAATCAATATGCCATTTCCCCCTTCAGTGGACATGATCTGATGTGTAAAGATCGCCCCCTGCCCATCAACTGGTTTATTGAATTGTAGACAACAAAATGCGGCACGTCTCGCTGAATAGACCAATTTCCATTTTCGGCGGCCATGTTGAAAGGTGCTCCCGCGAGAGTTCAGTCCTGCGGGAACGTACGTGATCTTGCACGAAAGTGAGGTCGACGAGGACGATTAGGTTTCATTCGACAGGCACGTATACACAATACTTGTCATCTTATATCATATTGTTACTTACTGTATAAAAAAAGTAAATCGATCATCTTCATCCATGGACGTAGAAATTCTACCTCCATGCTTCAACTGAGCAGAAGCAGTTTGAAGTTTCAAGAGAACTAGCGCAAGTATAGTGCAATGTAGCTCTGTAAATGTTACGTTACTTTGCTTTTTCGTTGCCTGCTTGTTCAGAACATGAAGGACAAAAAGAGTTTGTGTACTGGCAAACCTTATTTTTGTAATGTACGGAAACGTGTCTGTACGTATTAATCTAAAAGTGTTTAAACAATGGAAAGGATATTTATACGTTCTGCATGAGCTGGGTACGTCATGCCGCGTCACCGTGCCGTGCGTTGTGACGTCACAACTACGTCACAAATGGAGGAGCATCCGAAGACGCATAGCTCTGACGTCACCGAACACCGCCGCTTTCCGCTCGTTTCTGCCGATGTTAATGGGGCCCTTTATTCCGCAGCAGACGATTCAGCGTCACCGGCTCGGAAAATCATTAGCGTGAAATTCGACACCGGCAGTATGTAATGGGGTAAAGCAATCTCTGTGGCGTCACGGCATCAATACTGCCTACAGAGTGAATCCATTCACGGCATCCTTTATGGTTATACTGATCTTACTAATGATGTTCTATAGGTTCACTCTAATCCAGTACTACTTTACACACCACTCGTTCAAGAGATGGGGGCGTTCTCAGTTACTATTTGGATCCTTCCAGAATCTTATGGTATTTTTACATAGAATGGAATTGTGCCCAGTTGTACTTTATACAGTAAGTTGGGTAGGAGGATCCTTAAGCAGTTTCTTAAGGGGAATGACGTCTCCTTGTTCGAGAATCGTATTTACGTCAATGTGTTCTCGTATAAAATGGAATTCTGGCCCATGTACTTAGTCGTACTTTACAAACGAATCGCCCTACAGATGTTGTGTTCTATCTGAGTCGTTGTAAGGTAACGGAATCGCAGAAATCTGGGTCGAAAGATCCTCCCACGAGCTTATTTGCCTTTCAGAGAGAGTGACGTTTCTTTATCCCGGGGGATTTTCGTCCCTTCAGTGGCGATGCTTCAATTTCTACCGCAGGAGACAGAAGTGGGTTAAAGGTATCAGTGCAGTTGGGCTTGGGAACCAGATTTTTCAAAGTCAATATTTCAGTGACTTATCTAGTATACACTAAGTTGAAACAACACTATCTCAATGCATATCGACATTCATGAAGCGAAAATGCCCGACATTCTGACGAAAAATGGTTACTGGAAGGGTCCTTGGCTGATTTTAGGGTACCACCCATAAAATAAAGGACTTACCTTGAGGCTTGTTTCTGCAGTTTTAAATACACAAAGTATAAAATACTGATTGAAATGTGCTAATGTGAAGCAGTATGTGTCAATATTATAAAGATTGCCTTATTAAGAATATTTCCAGTTTTGCTGCTCTGAAATCGCATTGCATGGATGCCTTTAAGCGATGCTTGCCAGAATGTACGAGTACATATGTAGACATGTAATGTTGGGGGACAGAAGGTTGTTTGGGGACGTCTTCTCTACGCTAAGCTTCGCCACTTCGGCAGTTCTGGAGGCATGCGACACCCAGACGCAGGTGCATTATTCCTGTGGATTTTTCTCGCTCCACCGCCAGCCGAGTACCTATTAATTACGCTAACCCGTAACCAATTCCCTCATTATTGATTTATGAGGCTATGACGTAGCCCGGCGCTGCGCCCGTGACCCTCGGCGCTGCAGCATACGGGAAATTGATCACTGTTTTAGATTTCTGCATGGGGATGGAAAAATCAATGAGCGAATGACTTGTCCGTGTGGAGCAGCATACGACATTTCAGGAAGGGGGAGGGGGGCATGGACGCACCCGCGCCTTGTAATGCTGAGGTCACATTTCCAAACCGGGGCCCGGCCGGGATTTTTCGATTAACGAAAAATCAACAATTTATATCGTTAATGTACGCAAATAGTTCCCATTATTTTTTAATTTTTTAATTTTTTTCCAACTTTTAGTGTTTTGTTGTCTTTTGTGTCATACTTTTCGTTCCTTAAGACTGCCCAGTCGGGCCCCGGTTTTGAAATGTGACCTCAGCATAAGATGTTGGAAGGGAAAACGTATCGAGAAGGCCAAGGGAATGCTTGAAAACGTTACGATCCTCTCTCTGATAATGAATCAAATGTACTGTCAATTATTGTCAATTCAGAGCCACTATGGTCATTTGGGGGCACACAGGAACTCTATAAAACAACCAATGGGGACTTAAACCTCGTCCTTGAAACAACTTCAGCAGTAATTCACATTTTGCACAGCCTTGCTATCTTTTCTCTGGAAGTGTTAGCTAAAAGTTAGCCCCCGTAAATTTCCGTACAGCCGGGAAAGGGACAATCGAAGTTCCCCGATGGCGCCAAAGGTAGAATTAGGCAGTTACCGAGAAATCAAAGGGGTTTATCCTGCGATCTATACAGCCATTAAAGTACTAGTAATCGGCGCTTTGGAACGCCCTATGATTAGGTGTAATGGGTTTGGATATCAGTTACGTAAGAGATCAATACGTCAACGGTTTAACTGTTAATACTGGCTCTTTATCCCTTTTTTGGTGCCAACAGTTGTGTTATGGCTTCACCACACAACGTGGTGTGGTGAAACGTATTGTTTTCCATCCCGAGCAAATGTCGGCCTCTCTAGTTTCATATATATATATGTACTGCTACCACACAGGTCTGGAGATAGCGACCAGCCAAAAAGGTACTCGACTAGATTGGCCTGTGGGTTAGTGAGTGAGTGAGTGATCATTGAGTGAATGAGTGAGTGAGTGAGTGTGAGTGAGTGAGTGAGCACTTGAGAAGTTGCTGATGTAATATAATATGATACAATATAAGATAATATGATGTCTAACAAGTTTGTACATATGACAGCATCAGATCGCACACGTGATTTAAAAAACACAACTTCCAGCAATAGTTTCTCTTCTTTTAATTTATGAAATGTACACCTTCAATTAACCACGTACTTTACATGTCGGTTTCTATCATTTCTATCATCTTTTAATTTCGTCTCACAAGTAACAAGTTTTCGTACAAAACACATCACCTGCGGTCTCAAAGTTGCGTGGACTGATGAGAACTAGCCTCAAGTTTCTGTCCTCAGATTCGAAGCAGACCTTACAGCTTGGAGGTAACGACGGAGCGCTACAAGCAGTTTTACAATCATGGGGACGTCTTATAATGATTCATCTATGTGTTATACTTGCAATCCTATCGCGCGATGTCTAGCAGACTATAGATTAAGAACGGAAGTTAGAAGCCACATTTTACTTCTTTTTTTCAGCATTGGGGACAGAGCCTCTGTTGATAGATTCAGAAACAAAAGATATATATATTTACAAGCAGATCAGGAGTAATCAATTAGAATAAAATTTTATTGTAACAAACTGAATTAACCAAAATTATCAAAATGGCACGTGCTCAGCTGAAATGAGTAATCCTCTTTTTGTAGCCATAGCAACGTTACAGATATGACGTAATTTCAAATAAACACCATCTACTCTATTACGAGACTTTCGCACCTTGTATAGGAACAAGCAGTTTCCCGCCTTTTCAACATGCGCCAAATTTACCCGTAAGCCCATGTAAAAGTGTAAACCAGCACATGTGTAGACTACATCCACTACCTCCCAGTTCTTATTGCTCCATTTGTTGTGACTAGTAAACATGTATTACATCAAATGTTTAGAAGGGTGACAAATCACATGGAAGCCATGTCAACATTCTGGCTCGGAGCGTGCAGTACAGTACTGTTCAACTAGATGGCGCCAATGTTAGGATTATCAAAAAGCAGTAAGCATGTCTCAAGATCTCAGAGGTGTATTAAAGATTTTATTTTTTTCCGGTGATTGTTCTAGCCTTTATTTGCCGTTACCATCTAGTTGATGTTACCGTCTGTTTTCTGCATCATTTCGTACGATACTTATAGATGTATTTCTACGTTTGTTACGTTTTGAAAAGACGGCCTCAAAAGAGGCAAAATCTTGAGTTTGTCGTACGACCCACACCAGTGTGGGAACACGACAAATCCACACAGCCCTGTAGATGTTAGGGATAACACACCAAATTATTATTACTGACAGTTTCTTCGTCCTTCTTCGACAAACACAATCACACAATCTCACTACTTCCGATTTGACACATTGCAGCGTTACTCGTTGGGTGGAGATAGTTACTTAAAAACCTTTTACATCTTTTTAAGAAAATCACTCATAGGATATACTGTCGGTGAAATGTTACTGACACATTTTGTTGCAGTTCAAACTTGTTCAAAGTTAGCGGTAGTAGAAAATCTGCATTGTAAGGTACGACAACCAACAATCATCATCTCATGCCAAGTCCGCCGCATGTTTATGTCAAGCAACAACCTTAGCATACCGGCCTGTGATTCGCCCTACTTATTAGCGCTTGCCAAACACCACCAACCAATCACGCCGTCGCCCACGGTCAAGAGGCAACATGATTGGCTGGTAACCTTCCCTTAAACAAGAGGAGGGGGTGTATCTGATTGGCTGATAGCTGACCGGCGTACGCGTGTGTGGATAATTACTGTGACTGCTGCCGAAAACTGGTGTTTACAGGAAGCACATATAGGAGAGAAAAACAAAACTTTACCACCCGTTCACTTTTGCAGGCTTGAAACACGGCCTAATGATTTTTTACGTGTCTAGATCTTCGCTTTTAGAAAAGTGACCCATACTGAGTTATATAGACGTAAGTATAGTTATATCAAATGGGGTCGACTACTACGCAGATGCCATGGGCAACCGGGAATAACACCAACGACACACCTAGCAGTTATTCAAAATACCAAACGACCCAGGCGACTTAGAGAATAAAACAAATCTCAGTAATGTGCTTACAAACGCTACAAGTTCGGTTCTGGGCTGTACAGAATGGACAAATTAAGCAGGACAAAATGCAAAATGCAGCAATTACAAAACGGCTCTCTTCAATAACACAGTATTAAGTCCAGACATGCATATCGAATCTAGGCTAATTTGATTTCGTGTTGAATATTATGAAGGTTTGCTGCCTGTGCATGCAATGCTTCGAAAATGGAAAGATGTTCTCTTGATTAGTTAATATTCCCAGCATGCAGCGCGGCGTCTTGATCCGCCATGATGGATTGGAAGATGTTCCCAGCATGCTTTGCGATACCCTGATCCGCCATCATGATGGATATAAAGAAATGACAAGGGTGCGAAATTAATACTTAGCGTCGTTTTTGCAGCAGTATTGGGAATCAAACGAATATCCATACACGTGCGTGTATATTGGAATCAATTTCTTGACTCATTTAACTCTTGATTTATGTCTGGTACATTGGACACATTAGGATGGACGTCATTTACTACAAACGTTACTACAAACGTTGGAAACACAGACCACAACAACAGAATTGCATCCTTTGCTTGTTGTTGCACTTGTTTACACTGCATAGCGTTAGTTCAATTTGTGTGAGATAGGTAGACGGGGGGAGGGGGGCCAAAAAGGTTCATTTGGGAGGGAGAATGCCATTGGAAACAAGGGCACCTGATCCCCTCCATGTGCATGCACCCTGGGTTCCAGGAACTTATTTTCAGACTGGGGAGGGGGGCAGTGTGTATTCTCTCAAATATACAATCGAAACGTTAAACAGTAAATTATCAAACAGGGAAAACTGGCGATCTGGGCGAATCGTTAGAAAACGCCTTTTCTTCCGTGACACTTAAAATTGGAATGGGGCTGGAAACCCTTTCTTACTTGCAAAAATGTCAACGACTGTTCACACAGAACAGAACTACTACAGTAATGGTTATATACGTTGAAAATACGTTTCATTTGTACTACAGTATGTAAGCTAGCTCTCAAGCTGCAGAATTGTACCAATGCAATCATTTACATTTTACTTCGTCGAAATAACACCCCCATATTTCTTTGTGGACAACGCATTTGATATCATAATTGTCAGAATGTACTTTCTGGACATCATGTCACATGATCCAAAAAATACATTTGCTAAATCGCCGATTTTCATAAGTCATATTGTCATAAGTCATTTCGAAAAGTTGGAATTCATCTCTGTTTAAGTCTTTCTCCCGGAATGTAAAATATACATTTTTATCATGGTTGTCATCTACAAACGATATGACAAATGCCAATTTATATACAGCTGATCACTTCTAGTAATATAATATCAATTTCTTTTCCACTAATATCACGACTAGAACAGCAGGCGTACGTGTTAATGCAAACAAAAAAAAAACGTTTTCACATAAAATGGTAAGAAGTATTATACCACCAATCACAACGGACATACCCACTCTCTCCACAACAAGCTGTACAAAATCTTCGCGATTATTCGCGTAATTGTACAATCTATTCTCTTATATATATAACGGACTGAATATACTTATGAGGTTCTTGTAGACCAGCCTCAATTGCAAGGAAGGAGGATACCCCCTCCATATCGCTAATCGATTGAAAAGGAGTCTCTAATATTCGGGTTGATCCTTGAAGAGGAGCGACTTCAAATTTGTCTTCTACGCAGCCTTGTGTCTCTAGCCTTGGTCTTTTTTTATTTCTTAATCCTCTGTCAACCTGCTACCTCAGTGCACCTAGGGATGGTATTGGTAGGGCTTGTTACATAACTACCTTATTGCGTTAACTTTGCCCGTTTCACACCCTTTTCCCCCTAAAGCCTGATATATACATGTCATCATCAGTGGATAAGCCTTTGGGATTCCCCTACTTCACTCCTGCTATTTCCAACTCAATCTACAAATCTTTCTCCATCTACCAAATGACAGAAAGACGATTAAGAGGTAACTGGCATTCCTTAAAAGGTGTTGCCCTTGGAAGATTTAGCTGTCCTTATCTCGTCTGTCGCTGGAGTCTTTTCCCGCGAGCTGCATCAGCCGCTTCTTGAAGCTGCCCCTCTTCTTCTTGAAGCTGCCCTTCTTCTCTTTCTTCCCGTCTTCAGGAGACTCCGGGGAGTCTGGCTGGCTGGGAACGTCCAGAGTGATGCTCTTCGGAGGTTCGGGATGGGCCAACCTGCACGGAGAGGCAGAAGAGGAGAAGAATGTTACTCTCCAAGCAGAGTCTTGGGTTCTTTGCTTATTTTTGGCGTGTTTTTTTATCGGGGTTTCTTTTTTGCACTAGATTTTTTTATGCCAATCAAAAAAGAATTCAAGAAACCCCGATTAAAAAATCCTAAAAACACGCCAAAAATAAGCCCAAACCCAAACCTCCCATCCGGGCACTTTTGACGTCACGTTTCATGGAAGTCACGTGTTAAACGTGTGGGTCAGAGTACTTGACGAAGACCAAAGAGATGGTCGAAAATTTGTCATTTGGTCAATTTCACAATCATTCATTGACACACGACTACAGAGACAAGACTGCATTATGACGTCCGTACGTTTGACACGAAAATGATGCCATAGCATGTTTCGGCAGATAAAACACAAACACATTGCTTAACGAAACGATATATAAGGCAATAACATGATTGTCAGTTTTGTATCATACGATTTCATGAGATCTCTCGGAAAGCCGATTACTGAGTAATCCTGGCACTTATGGGTCAAGGTCAAAGCTGAAAATACCTGCTCATCTTGACGAATTCCTCGAAATCGATCTGGCCGTCGCCATCTTTGTCTGCGACGCGGATCATCTCGTCTATCTCGTCCTCCGTGAGATCTTCTCCTAGGTTGGACATCGCCCTGCGCAGCTCGGCGGCGCTGATGAAGCCGTTCCCGTCCTGTAGAAACACAGTCAGGGAAATGGAGAAGGGGTTTGCACTCACGTGACTGTGACGTCAGAACTGTCCGCCATGTTGGATGATTACACCTTCAAGTTGCAACGTAAATTAATTTCCAATTTGTATATGAAATTAATAATAATAATAATAATAGTTTATTGGCAACACTCCTTGTACATGGCAGCGTACAATACCGCTGAATTACGTACACAGGTTTAAAAACAATTAAACAATAAGGAGAGCTAACAAACAAAGGACATTGACAAACTAGATACCAACATAAACAAATACTGGCTGTACACAGATATAGATCAGAAGTATCTATTGATTAAAAACTATATTGGTCCGGTACTGGGAGAATTCAACCTAGGTCTGCTTATTTAACAAATCAGTGAAATAGGGGATTGGGCTCGTTTTATACCGCTTTGTTTTCGTCAAGGGAATGTCGAGTTGGTTTGCCCCCTTCAGGCATCTGCCATGAATATCTGAGCGGGATGGGGGTAACCAATGTCGGAACGCAGGGGAGTTAAGGAGGGACTTTGCAAACTTAAGACTGAGGGCTTCTCTTCTTTTCTCTAGGGACGGCAAACATAATTGGGACAGGGCGATGTTGTAAGACGTGTACAGGGGGCCAAGGATTATCTTTACTGCTCGTTTTTGTATGCGTTCAATTTTTATTACTTGATGTGCGGAGATACTTGAATTCCAAACTGGGGCCGCATATTCAAGGGTCGGGCGTATGTATCCTTGGTAGAAATCGCAAAGGTCTTGAACAGGGAGTCCGGAATGTTTCAATTTCTTCAGCCAGAAAAGACGTGAGCTCCCCCTCTTTGTTATAACTTCAATATGTTTGTCCCATTTCAGGTCCCCCGAGAGCCATAAACCGAGAATACAGGCGGATTCGGTATATATAAGGGGCTTATTATGAAGTGTTATATTAGGGGGTGGGGGGGCAGTCTCTCATAAAGGAAAAGGTCATGAGCATACACTTATCGTCATTTAGCTTCATGTCGTTATTAATTGCCCAAGAGTTGAGTCGGTCCATAGATGATTGAATTAGGCTCGCTTCACAGAAAAGTCTGCTCTCGCATACCGACAGGTCATCTACGTATTTATAACGATTTAGAATGTCATCTTGTAAGGCGTCATTGACATATATAAGAAAAAGAATCGGCCCCAATTTAGTGCCCTGAGGCACTCCAGAGGAGATTCCTTCCCAATTTGAGGTTTTGGTACAGTATCGGACGCACTGGCTACGGTTTGTAAGGAAGCTACATATCCAAGGCATTATTGACGCCCTTACCCCATGTGTCAGCATCTTGTTAATTAGCTTGGTGTGGTTTATCCTATCGAAAGCCTTACTGAAATCGGTTATTAGTATTGTTTGAACGCTTTTAGGGGTTTCGGCACCAAGGACTATGTAGTTAATTAAACTGGTTAGATAATGGACCGTAGACCTTCCTTTCCTGCTTCCAAACTGATTGGGATCTATCACTTTACCTATGTCCTGAAGAATCCACTTAACGATGTAGGATTCAAATGTCTTTATAAGAATGGAGGTCAGGGATATTGGTCTTAAGGTTACAGTCGGTAAGAGAAGGAAGAAGTTTATTGCTCAACAATTTTAATTTTTCTAGATATATGCGTTTCCAATATGGCACAGCCATGATAGTAAGACACTATACTATGAAGTGAATGGAAGTAATATCTAAGCAACGTGCATCATGAATGAATAAAAGAATCTTTAGTACTCATACATTTGGAATCAGACTGAATTTTGTTGATATCTACAAAGGTCAGGTCATGTATTAACACTAGAATTCACTTTTATCAAAAAAACATGTTTCAGTTTTGAGGACATAACGTTTTTTCCTTAGACGATGTGTCAATTTGAGTTTTGTCATGTTTATGTCATGCCAGTCTATGTACATGTACTAGTACTTTTCTCCCGTTGATATAGATGGAGGTGATCTTGACATTCCTCTTCCGAACGACCTTGAGCGTAAATGCGTGACTTTACCGCCGCGGTGACCTTGTGACATTGCCAGGTCAACGATCCATTTTTAGAATCCCTTTTGATCAAGGCACTCTCCCTTCTAATTAATTTACCGTGGCTGCGATGAGCAAATTGCCCGGCGGTGGATGCGCAAATGGAAATGGTTCACTTAATACGTCAAATCAATCCATCTATTTCTCCTCTTTATCTACTTAAAGCGTCACATCTCTAGGTTAATATGACTACGACATTTTTCGATGCCACGTAATGCCCTGGATTCAACAATCCGACGACGCCAGTGTAATTAGTTTTTTGTAACTTAATTGACGATGGTCTCATTTACGTACGGGGCCTACTGTCTCTCGCCGTATTAGGAGGCCGATGAACTGTAGTTACCGTTTAATCTGATCAATTCAGTCATCTCTAATATCTGTCTGAACAACAACAGAGCACCCACGTCTGCATGAAATAACTCACACGCCAAATGTCTACTACCTCAAGCTAGTTCGTGTAAACACTTTTGAAAGGCTTTCTATGAAGCAAGTGAACGGTTAAAGCACTTATATAGTCTGAGAGCTCAATATCTGAAATTTTCCAGTAGACAATCTTTGCAGTGTGCAAATAGCTAATACAGTACATTATTAATTAGTTATTGTATAACAGTTTTGGTTTTCATTTCGCTTATTGCAACTGTATTTAAGGGATTTTTAAGACATGACCATTTTTCAGCAAATAGCGTGCGTCATTGGGTAGTTTCTGAAATACCTTCCAAATTTACGTCAAAAGCGAACTCTGAGTCAAAATGTGAGTACAGATCTACATATTCTTTTGCTACGTTAAGAAGAATGAGAAAGAGCAGATGACGCACAAATAGATTAACAAAAAGAAAAAAACTGACCACGTCGAAGACTCGGAACATCTCCCTGATTTCGACGTCCCGGTCGACGGTGTGAATCCTGGAGCCCATCATCGTCAGGAACTCCTGGAAGTCTATGGTGCCGTTCCCGTCCACGTCCACACTCTTCATCATGTCCTGGAACACAAGAACCGTCAAGGGTCAGTTTGTAAATCATTGTGAACATTTAAACAACGATTAGTGACTAAAAGTTGCAGAATTATTAATTAATTAACACTCAAAACAAAGAATATTAATATATACACTACCCAGACGAATTGTCTATCAATTCACTGGTCTCCTTGAGTCTAAAGTTCAGTTGTTGTTTTTTTCTTTTAATAAAAATTATTTATTTATTTGTTTATGCCTTTATTTACACTCGAAATTGTTCTATTCGGTCATCAGGATCACTTTTCATAACTTCATAGAGTTTGGAAAAGTATCAAGGGCTCATTTAGAAACAAATGCTTGGTCAACATGAATGACTTAAAATGACATAAATAATACACATGAAAAATACGCAATAAATTAATAAGTAATAGTAACAAATAATTCATCACGTCATTAGGATCATAATTGTTCGATAAAGGTCAGTTAAAATGGCAATAGTCTTTAAAAGTTGTAAGAGAAGATGCTGCTCTAATGTCCTATTATAGTAGCATTTTTATTTTTGGCCGGAATTTTTTATTCGCCCGCGCGCACTAGTTTGGGGGTCTTCAGAGGATGTCACCCATAAAATTAAGTCGGTGTGGCCTTATTCTAACTTCGGGGGATACCACTA
Source organism: Branchiostoma belcheri (assembly GCF_001625305.1). Classification (NCBI taxonomy): domain Eukaryota; kingdom Metazoa; phylum Chordata; class Leptocardii; order Amphioxiformes; family Branchiostomatidae; genus Branchiostoma; species Branchiostoma belcheri. The sequence goes on from NW_017804520.1 coordinate 1,133,593, forward strand.
TGAGCGAAGATGACACGACGGAATGTCATTGCCAAGTCAATGATAGCCAACCTCATATAACATCTGAGTCCCCGAAGCCTGGAACGCGACCTAAGGGTGGAATACCTTCCCTACCAATGCAGCACAACAATCAATCAAGGCAGGCCTGTCGCTGGTAATATCTTGCGAGATGATTCAAAGTACAGCCACACCCGTCTTTCACGTTGCCACCAGCGAAATTGCGGGATCTGCGTTACATAAGGTGGCATAATGGAAACCCCGCGTACGCAGAGATCTAACCCTTGATAAACAGCCTGTCAGGATCTTCCGGCTGGAGAAATATCACGAGCTGTCACTTCAAAGGAACCTCCCGAGGAGCTATGCATGAGTTCTTCTCCCACTCATTAAATTTGGATCAGGGGACGACGCTCTCCCCATACGTTACATCTTCAAATGTTCGCATGAGAGGATTATCTTTGTGCTAGATATGCTTTTATTTTGTATAGCGGATTAATCTGCCATGGAGTCAGGCTTACAGAAATTTTGACAGCTCGAGCTTTCGAATTCATCATTGAAGTACATCGGATGAACATCTTCAGATTTTCGCATGTAGGGATTATGTTACTGTTTGCAAGATATACTTTTATTTTGTATAACGGATTAAACTGTCAAAAATTTGGATTCACTAAACTTTTAGCAGTGCAGCTCGAGGTCAAAGAGATATGATTCAGTATTGAAGATATAAACTTTCACGGGGACTATTTTATTTGTCTTGCTGTCTCAAAGTTTGGGACAAGAACAACTGTCACTTTATAGCGTTTCTTCAGTGACACGTATATAACTCAAGGTCTTTGTTGCGATGTGCTGCAATACATTCTTTAGGTTTTCTGAAGTTCAGTGACGGCGAAAGACTGCCATTGCTCAGTGGTTTTTCAACCTTTAAAAAATTGATGTAACTTTCGGCTGTAGTCATCAATGGATCTAGCCTGTACATTACCATGACGGTGGTAGATTCCGTCTCCCCACCACTGTTGATGCACTCCTAACGTCATCACGCTTCCGACTTCCGGAGAGTCAGCGAGTGCATCATACATCTGACGAAGGTTGACGAGATCGACCGAAAATTGATGGTGAGTTTACTTTTTTGTGTTGGGACAAAGCTTGAACTTCATAACTATAAAACTAAAATAAAATAAAATAAAATAAAAACCGAAAACAAACCTCAATCTCATCGCCGGTGGGATCGTGTCCCAGCGACCTCATGACGGACTCCAGCTCCGTGGCCGTGATGTTACCGTCGCCATCTTTGTCGAACAGCGAGAACGTCTCCTTCAACTCTTTCACTTTGGACTGGTCCATCTGCCTCGCCATTTGTGCAGACTCTTTGACTAAACCTGTGGACACATAAGTAAGACACGTAAGCAAGACACATAAGCAAGGGCATTAGACACATAAGTAAGACGCATAACCAAGACACATAAACAAGATACATCTGCGTCACCATTTGGTGTAGACTCTTTGATAAAACCCAAAGACACCTAGGTAAGACTCATAAGCAAGACGCATAAGTAAAACACATGTCAAAACATAAATATGCATATGGCGCGTCTACCTCGCCAGTAGTGTAGACTTCGACACATGTACGACACATGTATTACATATACTTTAATTGATGAGAGCGAGAAGATTGACATGGCAAACAGCTAACAACAGGCAACTCTTTTCGCTTTTTGGGAAGATAATTCACGAGACTCTAATCACACAAGGCGCACACATAACCACCAATTGACGAGGAACGCCATAATGACGGTTCATACAAATGTCAGCAGTAGGTGGTCCCACGGTGGAGTGTTTTACATCATGGTTGCTTAATAGATAGTCTTACTACGAGTTGAACCCTGACTTTTCTGTTCACAGGAAGTGGGGGAAAGGTCAAGTTGGTCCGAGCCTACAATCGCGCGTCAAATTAAACACTCCCCAACGTGCACGTACAGAGCGAAATTACGGTGATTCACAGGGCAATTTTCACACCTACCCCCCAGGCGGAAGATATCAAGAAAATTGGTCTGTGGGGCTCCAAGTACTATCTATTTGCAAGTTGGAACAACTTTATGCAAATACCTAAACCATTGTCCCTGCCTTACTAGAATACATGTACAAGCTTAGTGAGTAGGTAGCCTTTATCAAATATCTACGTAAGTCTTACAAGTAAGTCTATATAAGGTTTCCCAATTGTCCGGCTTGACATGGCAAAGTATATCTTTTCTTACTGTGTGCAGGGTTTCTGAACGTAGGTTTCCAAACATTGCTCTAAGGTTTGCAACACTAAAAAACATAGATTCTCAAAAAAAATCTTTGCCTGTAATCTTAAACTAGTCTGTAAATTACACATTGCAGGCTTAACTGGTTCCTGGAGTTTATACCTAACCTACGCTTTAGGCATCTTCCTATACATTACGTCTGTACCGTCATAACTGCAGCGTTTAGTACTTAATTAGAGCGTGGCACAAGAACTCGTTTTCACGTCGTTTTTGATGCATGCTCGGTTGGGCAATCAGTGACCCAATCATCGTAGTCATCATTTATTAAAGCGTGCATCAGAAGACACGTCTCCTGAATCTTAGATGACGCTCTGTCCTTGACTAACGTATTGCGCTGACACGACCCTTATTTACTATAAGTAGAAAGCAATTTAGGAATACCGCGCTATCAGTAATATTAAGGCGCAAAAAGAGTTAGCTTTGTTGCAGGCAAAATGACAAGCTTGCAAGAGGGATGATAGAAAAATTAGGTGCTATTTGCTCCTGTCAAAAGAAAGCATTAACCTCATTCTTCAAGCGTGGCGCATCCGTGTCAATCACGTGATGAGCGCTGCTACACGTAAAGGTCAACGTCATCAATTACGGCGCACCGTATGCTATTAATCTTTGAATAAACCCACACAAGTCACCCCCTATGAACACAAGGTACATGTAGAGGCAGGAAAAACATGTCGATGCATCGCCAAGAACACATGAAGCGTGACAAATTTGAAACAATTACTCATGATCTAGAAAGGTGGTCCTTACAAGAAGGCATGCTTCTCCACAAGCGGTACGGTATGACGTGGAGTCGGGCTTCCGTTCGGCTAATTTGCATAACGGTTGTACGGGAAGCGTGGTCTCGCCGTCCAGGCATAAAGGTGACCTTCTATATTTGGCACGTCGGTGGACGTAAGAGCCGCTAATTACGGCCATTATACACGGCAGAGGTACTTATCCTCAAGCTGGGAAAATTGTAGTGATACACAGTGTATAATGGACCCATTATCAGCGCGTGGGTAAGTACGTCACCTGCATGTGCCGGCTGAAGCAGGTAGAACTGGAGCTGTGCAGGTATTTCTGACGTCTACGTACACCTAACCTGCACTGGTCCATGTACTGGGTATATGCAGGTTACTGCAGGTAAAATTGGAGCTGTGCAGGTATTTCTAATGTCTACGTACACCTAACCTGCACTGGTCCATGTACTGGGTATATGCAGGTTACTGCAGGTAAAATTGGAGCTGTGCAGGTATTTCTAATGTCTACGTACACCTAACCTGCACTGGTCCATGTACTGGGTATATGCAGGTTAGTGCAGGTAAAATTGGAGCTGTGCAGGTGTTTCTGACGTCTACGTACACCTAACCTGCACTGGTCCGGATAAATCCAGTTACATGCAGTCATCAGTTACCCAGAAATAAAGTTGTTTCACAGAAGCACACTAAATACAGTAGATAACAAGATCCAAATCGGTACTACTAGGAACATTTTCACAACATCCTCATGTACTGAAAGATACTGAAAAACAAAGAAAGTCGTAGGTAAAAGTTGTTTGGTGAAGGTAATTTTAGATGTTCAAACACGTAACAGGCAAAAGGTTACAAATCAAATTAGATTTCTGAAAACTGAAGATATCTAATTGTTTCGATGGTCATTTTAAAACATTAACAAAAAAGCTTATTGCTTGTATGACCTTCCTTGCATCTATCATCTTTCAGGTTGCATAACGTGTATTCTTATTACATCATCATGCCTCTGGATTAATCATACGGTGAGGTACACTTGATAAAGTTACTCCAATACAACCTGTCCCTCTTTCTTATTACAAATTATTCCCAACCCCAGTACAAACCAGCCTGCCGTCCCAGGACGGGATGTTGACTCCACCCTGACCCGTGTCTGATGGATGTGTTTCCAGGTACCGCTTCACCCGGTTAGATTGTCGCCATGCATCACGTTATGACACGGGCAAACTTTGGGAAAAGGTCGTATGAAACATGGGTTCGGAGATTGATGAATAAAGCGCGCGGTTTGTCCATAATGCTGAGGTCACATTTCCAAGCCGGGGCCCGGCCGGGCTGTTTACGTCAACGAAAAGTATGAAATTAAAGACAACAAAGCAGAAATGATTTGCAACATTTGATCATGAACACTTTCTGCGCATATTCTTCATATGAATTGTTTATATTTCGTTGACGTAAACAGACCTAGTTTTGGCGTCGTATATTTCTAAAAAGCTTCCGACACAGCATCTCTGCAAAGCTTGCAAAGAGGGAATGATTGAATGAAATCCCCATTCAATGTCATGCGTAATTTGGAAAGCAAAGCCCATTTATAATTGTACTTACATGACACGGTAAGTTATGTAAACGCAAGATGCGGTAGTCAAAATGTTCAGACATAAATTTAGTCAAATCTCACCATTCATTACATAAAGCGCAGAAACAAGACCAGCCATTCCTGTAACGTCTTCGTAAGTAATAGTAAATGGATAAATTTTCTGTGACGCAAGCCGTAAGATTAAATCTCCGAGCCACACAGAGCCACCGTGCTCTTACAAGTGAACACATTGGTTAGGCTGCAACCAGCGAATACCAATGAGACTGTTTACGTGGAACTTTACAAATCAGCAGCGGCGTTGTGCGACATCAAATGTATGGTTACAATTACACACTGGCGACATCTGCGATATCTGAGAGGTCAGGTAAGCCCTGGAGTTACGGGCAGACGGCAAACAGATGGGAACACGGAACTACCTGACAGAGCGAGATGGTTAACCGTTAACAATTCAAACTAGCGAATAGCCGTTTTCCGTTCACATTTAAAGAGGGGGAGGGGCAATACCAATGTAAACCATAGTGCCTGGTATCTTCAGCGAAACCGTACAAAAGACAAAGCCACATTGACAACGGTAGACGAAAAAAAAATCAAACAGCCAATATTGGCTTTTGTAATTGTATTATGATAGCTGCATTATGAAAGATCACATCACACATCTTGTATTAAAGTTCCTATAGAGAAAGCATATCCTTTCAAATATTCAGTAGTCTTTAGTGATGTAACATCCAGTACTTCTATTTTTGAGTAGCTGTCTTTTTCATCTCTACCAGCATGGAAATGGAAACAATCCATTCACAGCTTCAAAAGCATCGTGCTGCTAACATATAGTCTTCAACCAACCGTCCGTCTTTTGTACCACGGAAGCGGCGCCCATCTGAAACAGGATTTACGTAAATCCTACAATCTCAAGTACGAGAGCTGATAAACGTTTTTCCACTCCTCTTCCTGATGATATCGTGTCCACAGAAGTTTAGCCTTTTGCGTGTCACGACGCAGACACATGTTGTGATAGATGAAGCGAGAATAGCTCACGAATCAGTGCCAAGAGAAACAATAGCGGGCTAGGCAGCCTATGCGTTACTACAACTTGAAAGCTTTTTTTTCACTACACACTGTCCTCCGTCAGGGATTTAAACTCTTTCACTTCTACCTATCCTCTCAATCTTATGTCAGGCCCACCACTTGTACGGAATAGAAGGGGCCGTACGAACAACCCCCATGCAGAGCTCTTCCATGGAGGTTGCTCGTACAGCCCCTATTGGGTGTACCGGCCTGCGATTCGTCCTCTCCGTAGCCTCATCGCTGACCAATCAGAAACTCTCCCACCTGATTGGATGGGAAGGTACCAGCCAATCATGTTGCCTCTTGACCGTAAGCGGCCACATGATTGGCGAGTTGCTTTATAGCTTAGTACATATTGGTGACTTTGGGCCTTCTCTATTTCTTTTGCCCTTTATTGGTTCTTGGAGCCTTGGATCGAAAAAGATAACTTCTGTATGTCTAGTGCTACGCTGAGCGTAACATTAATATCTGCTGAAAGAAAGCCTCTAGGTTCATGTACTTTAGACCTCTAGACCTGCTGGACTTCTATCTGTCCTAAACAAATCACTTTGGCTATGCCTATAAATTCACAAAAACTCTACCTCCCGGAAGTTTAAAATCACAGAAATCTTGTATTCTTGTGGAACGTATGTTTGCATCAAACGAATAGACATTTCACGGCTACAATCAGATGCTGGGAGAGAAATCGTTACATCTTTGAAGGGCGATCTGTCTTCACAAGATCTGCTTGGAGATTAAGAATAATAGAAACACGGTCGGGAATTCCTCTAAACATCATACCGTGTTATCAGCCCCGACGTCAGCCGTCAACACTCCCCTCCACAAAGACTAAGAAAACTCCCTAGGAAGAAGTAAAGACTTATAGATGATGTAGATCCTCTCAGATTCGTTCCGGCCCTTCTTGAAAGAAGTGTAAGCAAGATGGAGTAGCTCTTATCTATGAGCTGTAACACTGATCCTTCAAAGATGCATACGCTGTACATACAGTCAGCAAGTGGGGCGAGGAGGGGGGATTTTATCCTTAACATCCTTCGTCTTGGGATGTACTGGTTATGGCATCCCTGCTCTGTAACTGTCATTTTCCATGCCTAAAGGGGTTAGCGCGCTCGGCGAGGTTTCCATTCCTGTTGAGTCAGATATCTGCCCGTCCATTGCATTTCGGATCGCGAGGAAAGCCCAGAATCCCACGTTATATTTGCCGAACATGCAAGTCGATTTCACTAACGGCTGCTCGGCACAGTGGAACGTTAAATAGCAGGGAACAAACTATCATTTCATGAGCAGACAAGAGGGCGGTATCTTCTTTTCAATTTCGGGGAAAGCTCCGGGGAGATTTTCCGGTCAGTCATTCCAGTCATGTAATCAGCACCAAGGATAGCTCCTCGTGCTTAACGGATCGGAAGGCGTGGGTAGCCGGGAGCCGAGCCGTAATCATGTTCTTGACTTGTATGCACGTCATTGCTTCACACTGGGATGAGTTTGGTGGGCGGAGGTTCCAGACAGAGAAAAAATACCTTTTTTATACCAACATGTAATCACAAGACATGGTGAGTCGGCACACTGAAGTTTTTTTTTCAACGCCACTAACACAGAGGACAATACAATACTCATTTTCACCTGAGTGAATTGAGGAAAGTATATTCAGGAAGTGCCTTTACCTTGGGCACAAGATAGGTGGTATAGCAGGGTTCGAACCCGGGACCTCTTGGTTTTGAGAACGTCTTACATACCTTGGGTGGGTACGGTCTTGGTCACAATCGCCATACGATCGCAAACCGAGAGCATTTTGGGGATAGCCATGCGTGTGTCTTACAAAATTCAGTCAGTTCTGTCACAGACTGCTTGAAGAATCTTTAACGACATCAAAATCGTACGACAATCTACGACAAATGTGACCAAGCTGTAAGGACCATTTGCAGAATAGGACAGAGCCACAAGTTATGATAAAAAGGCAAAACGTTCTGTGCCAACACTAGGTAACTTGGGACTTACCCAAATTTAGCCACAATTTATTGCAGTAGCGCGCGACCGAAAGGTATTTTCGTACAATGAACACGGCAATCGATTGCTTGAGGGAAGCTAGTGGAGTAAATATGTAGAACCATGACAGGTAAAAGATATGCTCTGGTTGTAAGACTGAGCCCTTTCACCCTGTGCTGGTATCCGGTCTGCCCTCTGGTCACCATCGATTGAACCGCCCCCGTATACGTACCGGCCCGCCGCCGCACCAGGGCGCGCCCGTGGATACCGATATGCCGTTTTCATATGGAGCCGTCTTGCATACATATGGGTAGCCTGGCACAGTGTTATCAGACAAAATACAGGGGCAAGCACAACTAAAGACCAAAGTTTTTAGGTAAAGTTTTCAGAGACGTTGGATCCATAACCTAGAGCAAGTTAGTATAAATTTCCATTTTCTACATATGTGATGAATTCTTTAGATAAAAAAAGTACACCTCGCGCTCAAATCAAGTTAGTAGCAGACTATAATAAAGAATGGCATTACGAGCACTTACGAGGCCTTACGAGCACTCACGAGGCCTCGGCAACACATTTTGCATTCCGCGTGCCTCCTACCTTGTAAGCCGTACGGATAGTTTTCCAAATCATCTAGACGTAAGCAATGTGCGTAAAAGATATGATCCGTGCGTTAAACTAACTCCAAACTGGAACGACAAACGACTGTACTCGCGTAGTCTTGGCAACGCATCTCGCATTCCAAGCGCCACTCTCTGTATACCGATTGTATGGCAAATTATCTCGACGCAAGCAATGTGCGTAAAAGATATGATCCGTGCGTTCTTACTGCATTGTGGCCGCGGGTCATAGCTGCCAACCGTGCGTCACTCGTTCGTAACACATTCACTTAATCCGACGACTGTTATTCACATTTTACAACCTTAACGACCCAGGAAGCTTATTCTGTCGTAAACAGGACGAACTCAGGATTAACCCCCCTTTCATGAGTTCGTTTTATTTTATAGTTTAACTTGTTTAAAACGAGTTGTTGGCATTAAATTGTCGCATTAGTCTTTCAACGACTACTTTGTGTTTCTCCCATATATATCACTAAGACGTCACATAACAAAGTCGGTCGAACCTAAGATTAAAACGGATTTTACAAGTTGATTTTGTTTTACTGCTATGGCTATATTTAAAACGCATCGTCAACATTGAGCTGCCGAGTTTGTGGCTTATCGTTACGAACGTCACGTTACAAACGTTTTATCACACGGTGATCAAATTTGCTGGTACGTTCATCTGTATATCATGTTAACGATTATGAAATAAAGACTGAGCTTTAACTTCCAACACTAGATACAGAATCGGGACTTACCCCAAATTTCGTTCCGTCCATTCTGTGAACAAGGTTGATGGAGTCAACCGAAAATTTGGGGTAAGTCCCAATTCTGTATCTAGTGTTGGAAGTTAAAGCTCAGTCTTTATTTCATAATGATTTGTACCAACACAGATGAACTTTCATGCTAAATCATTTTAACGAGTTTACTTTGGATCATGTTTTACTTTTCCCTCATCGTTGTTTTATTTATCGAAAATGCCTTGTCCAGTCGTCATCGAATCGCCGTGCATGTGGATCGCGTTACGATTGGTTTATCACACGATGATCAGGATCACACTGATATGGTGACATGAGCCGTAAAATTCCCTGGTACGTTCATCTGTATATCATTTTAACGAGTTTACTTTGTATCGTGTTTTACTTCTCTCTCATCACTGTTTTATTTATCTTGTCATCGAATCGCCGTACTTGTGGATCGCGTTACGATTGGTTTACGATGATCGCGCTGATATGGTGACATGAGACGTAAAATTCGCTGATACGTTCATCTGTATATGCCATTTTAACGAGTTTACTTCTCTCTCAGCATTTGTTTATTTATCTGCAATGTCTTGTCGTCATCGAATCGCCGCACATGTGGATCGCGTTACGGTTGGTTTATCGCACGATCATCACAGCTGATACCGGTGACATGAGCCGTAAAATTCGCTGATACGTTCATCTGTATATCATTTTAACGAGTTTACTTTGTAGCATGTTTTACTTCTTTCTCATCCCAGTTTTATTTATCTTGTCATCGAATCGCCGTACATGTGGATCGCGTTACGATTTTTTATCGCACGATCATCACACTGATCATGATATGGTGACATGAGCCGTAAAATTCGCCGATAAGTTCATCTGTATATATCATTCTGACGAGTTTACTTCTCTCTCAGCATTTGTTTTATTTATCTACAACGCCTTGTCGTCATCGAATCACCGTACATGTGGATCGCGTTACGATTGGTTTATCGCATGATCATTGCAGCTGATACCGGTGACATGAGCCGTAAAATTCGCTGATACGTCCATCTGTATATCATTTTAACGAGTTTACTTTGACTTTGTATCATGTTTTACTTTTCGGTCATCACTGTTTTATTTATCTTGTCATCGAATCGCCGTACATGTGGATCGCGTTACGATTGGTTTATCGCACGATCATCACAGCTGATGCCGGTGACATGAGCCGTAAAATTCCCTGATACGTTCATCTGTAAATAACGAATTTACTTTGTATCATGTTTTACTTCTCTCTCATCGTTGTTTTATGTTGGAAAATGCCTTGTCCAGTCGTCATCAAATCGCCATACCTGTGGATCGCGTTACGATTGGTTTATCGCACGATGATCATGATCACACTGATATGGTGACATGAGCCGTAAAATTCCCTGATACCTTCATCTGTATATCATTTTAACGAGTTTACTTTGTACTAGTATCATGTTTTACTTTTCTGTCATCACTGTTTTATTTATCTTGTCATCGAATCGCCGTACTTGTGGATCGCGTTACGATTGGTTTATCGGACGATCATCACACTGATCATGATATGGTGACATGAGCCGTAAAATTCGCCGATAAGTTCATCTGTATATATCATTCTAACGAGTTTACTTCTCTCTCAGCATTTGTTTTATTTATCTGCAATGTCGTCATCGAATCGCCGTACGTACATGTGGATCGCGTTACGATTGGTTTATTGCACGATCATCACAGCTGATACCGGTGACATGAGCCGTAAAATTCGCTGAGCCATCCGACTGTGCCCGATGATGACGGAGCTGAATATCGCGTGTAAACGATCGTTTTGTGATGATTCAATCTCACACGTCTTCAGACCGCAGACATGTAATATCCCTACACACCACCTGCTGCCGTGTACCGTGCGTACATCAGGAATTAGCGGGCAACGACAAGCGCCAACCCGGCAGCCGGATTTACGGCTATACTTAGATCTTTTCTGCAAACGTCAAGACGGATTAATTAAGACGTTTGACGCACGTATTGGGCTGAAAAGGGAGACGCGTATTCATGAGGACTATTCAGACTCTGCTCTTCCTGGTTCGGAGTCGCACTGAGGGAATACAAAACGTGCTTCCTCAATGCAAGACAGGATCTGCGCTTAATTAAATTTCCCTCTTGAAAACTTTCCATTGCATATAAACTTAAGTCTTCATAACAAGCTCGGTAGGAGGAGTTCTGTGGATCATTTCGTGCTATTTCCTGATTGTATACAAGCTTAAAGGATAGGTAAAGTAATTTTAGTTTTGGTGCCCTTTAACCAAAAATCCTACATTGTATTTGCAGAAGGTGATTCATTGGTTTAAATTTATACCAGTCCCTCACACATTGGAGTGACATTTGACCCAAATCCATGTTCACGTTTGATGCCTGCTTATTCCACTTGGAGAGGAGGCAGCAGTGGCGTAGGCCGTCCACTTAATCTAATTTATTTTATCTTATTTTATCTAATTTATCTATAGTATGTATATATTTCGAGTAAGATAAGACGAATGCCGTGATTGTAGATGGACTGACATGCAGACAACCCACAGAAAAAACTGGCTGCACAGCTCCAATTTTGGGTGCACTTACTTGCAGTAGTTCGAGTCCTGATGTGACAGTGTCATACCTACAATGCTACATTCCAAGAACTCCTGCTTAGCCAATTCCAGGAAGTCTTCAGCCATACATGAAAATATCCCCGGATAGCCAGTGTGATAAGGACCCTTGTGACTGGGATTTTCCCTCGGCTCGGTCGACAGAAAGCCACGCGGACTGAAAACCTCTCCCGGGAGCGACACGAGAAGTCACCCCTGACGTCACCAAGGTGATTGGCGCGCCTCATTTACAGACACAAGACGCTGACGGAGACGCTAACTCATGCAAAGGTCAGACGTCAAACGCACGGAGAGATTTACAGTCCCTCAGTCACACAGAACTGTTGAAATTAGGGTTATCACATTAACAACTCCAGGAGGGGGGGCGATGTGTTTTTTTTTATTCCAACATATAATCACCAGACGTGGTGACGGCACACTCAAGTTTTTTCAACTTATATCACTGTTTCAACTTATATTAATGCCGCCACCAACACGGGACAAATACATGACAGGACAATACTCATTTTCACCTGAGCGAAGTGAGGAAAGTCGTGTAAAATGCCTTCCCCAAGGGCACAAGATCGGTGGCATGTCAGGACTCGAACCCGGGATCTCTAGGTTCCGAGTCGCGCACTCTGCCGCTACGCCACACGACCCCACACGGCGATGTGTTTGAATTTTACTGAAATCCGCAAAAAGTTTTATGGGGTGCTATTCTTTCTACTTTCAAAACTTTATTTACTGTACAGGTAGATTCTCGTAATTGATAGATCGCCGACTTGTTTATACTCATTTTTCTTTACCTACTTTGTAATTATGCATGTATTTTGTCATCGTGTTTTACTCTCGTTTTATGTTTTCGAGTAGAAGGCGTCACAAAAGCAATTTGTGCTTTTTGCCTAATAAACATTTGTGAATGAATGAGTAAATATTCTTTCTACGTACACAGTCTAATGTTCAAATTTGACTTCATTGAGATCCACTTTTAGCTATCATTTTGCCAGATTTTCTTCCAGTCTTCCATACAACAAATTACAAGTATATAATTTGCAAAAGAAATATATGCAAAGACAAGAGTCATTCACTCATAGTATATATTGAACGTTGTGACTTCTTGAAAACTTTAACTGCAGTCACTATCCATCATCTTTTGCGTCAGTTCTTAGTTGATGCTTTCTATTCACCGTGCTATCTCTAAATGTATCTAAAATTGCATTCCAATCCTTTTGTCATCTTGTAAAGAACATCCCCCATATCGTAATAGCCATACTCCCCATCCACTCCACCAGATGGTGTAATCCCCATTGAGAGAATGGCAAAAGTTAACGTGATCGCGAGCGGGGCAAACTAATTTGTGAAATGGCAGCTAGCTCCCGCTGACGGTAAAAGACGGACTGCTACCAGTGACATCAGCGAAGACGTCACCAACACGCACGCCTACGCAGGACGAGTAATTGACATTGGCGCATCCCGACTGTCTATTACATTTTATTGCGCTCGTAACTATCGAAAAATAACCGAGCACGGCCTGAGAGCAATATCGATGATCGAGTTTTCCCAATCCTTGCCTTTGTGACTGTCTATTACATTTATTACTACCCTTACGCGTGGCCTTGGGTTTTTTTAAGTATCGGAAATCACTGTAAACAGGTCAGGGGATTGTCGGTAATAAATTTTGTTTCTATTTCAGCTTTTGTGACTGTCTATTACGTTTATCGGTTTTATGCACGACCTCGAAAGTATCGGAAAAAGCTGACAATCATCCAAAGGGAGTGTTGATGTAAGAGTCGTTTCTATTTCAGCTTGCGTGACTGTGAAATTTATCGGTCTATAGCTCGAAACATCAGAAGCATCGCAAACAATCGCCTACATACAGAGTATCACTTTCACATATCACCAAGTAGCTTTGATTCTTGTTTTCTTGGAAACCAAGACTTGTTACGTGCCTAGCACACAAAGTACATGTACATCATTTGAGATATTCTAACTAGTGTACAACATGTGTTTTTTCAAACTCTGAGGGTTAGCAATTCCATCACTGTTTGTCTTTGAGAGCCTGTTGTGCCTCGAACGATCAGCTGTGATACACCCCCCCCCCTCCCTTCAACCAGAGTGACATAAAAAGCGATGGGCGCTGAGGCTGAACGTATAAAATTGTTTTCGCTCCGCGTGTTGAATAATTTATACCGGCCGTGTGGACGCCCGTGATTTTCCCCTCTCTCCAGACGCCGTGTAGTTGAAGTTCTTATGGTCGGTTATGCAACATGACCACGCCGCGCTGCATTTACCCTGCTCGCTAAACTGTGTTATCTGTATTTACCCCGATTCCCTAAGGAGTATACAGGGATTACAACAACGTGCATCCTGAAGTATGAATTAAATAAATCGAAGGACTCAAAAAGTCGAACGCTTATCGAATGATAATGAGTCGATTACAAAATCAATTACAGTTAAGAATGAAATTGAACTCGAACCTTCGCCAGTACTACAATCCTATAATAACCTCAGGAACACAACAACGTTCAAGGTGGACCTAGAGATTACCTAGCCTGGTGAAACCAAATGTAAAGAAGACTATTTCTTGGGCAATGTTACCTTATATAGTTGGATGTTATAGCTAAGGGTTCTAATCTTTTTATTTCGATAAAAAAGGACTATCAACAATGTTTGTGTTCTCCGGTTCCCTAGAGAAGATATACGTTTGCATGTAATCATCAGCTGTCGAGGGGGGTCAGAGGTCACTTGTGTGAACTTCACAAAACTTTCCGCCGTTTGAAATTTTGTAGTTATTCACTGAGAGGGTGGAGTACCCTGCCAGTGTGTGTTTTCTTGGTCTACTAGATGGCTTTTGACAACTTTTTTGGGGACATAATTCCCGTGTAAAAGTATGCCCTACTACCGTCCTTTAAAAATACCGGCACAGAAAACCATCTCGTCGGCGGGGGTGATTACGATTCCCGCCGCCGCTGTGCGGGGGAGCCTCCGGTCCCGGGAGCGTGCGGGTTTTGCTGAGGAGGCAGTCTCTCCACGTTAATGGATTGTTTCTCATCGTCACGAAAATACGGCAGGGGCAATCGATTCGTCTCGTGTAATCCCGCAACGGCAGAACGGCGTGCCGAGGAAAATATGCGAGCTCAAGGCGTCTTTAACCCCTGCCTGCATGCTGATGATTTCTTATACACCATGGGACACGTACAGGAGGAATATTGCGGGGGAAATACAATTCTGTTAACTCATGCAGATTTGCAATGACCCCAGGGTCGACTTCACTAGGGGAGGAATGTAATCTACATGTAGACACCAGTATGGATTCTTATACATTCAATGTACTTTATTTCTATCCCATACATGGGAACGCATTGTTGATTTCTTGTACCTGTCTGTCTTTTTTGTTTTGTTTTGTTTTGTTTATCCAAAACGTTCACTTTCAGATCGACTTATCTCTAGTTATGGGATCTCGCATTCCCTTGACATATTGAGAAATATATTACGCCAAAAAAGCAGTTACTCAAGCAACTGGATATGATTTTGGAAACATGCTGAAACGTCTGACCGTTTCCAAAATCATATCCAGTTTCTTGAGTAACTGTTTTTTGGCGTATCTTATTACCTGGATGTCTAACCTTCACCAATATAAATAATATATAGTTTCTGTTTTATCCAGCCCTACTAATACCCCTATCACCCCCCCCCCCATGCCATTGCCTTGGTACACGTATGATATATGAAATACCGTCCTCATCTCCACATTGGACGTGCTTGTCGTGAAACAATATTGACATTTCCAACACGCCCTCGTGTGCTATAAATAACTCAAGGAGCTTCGGGTTATACAGAACCTCTGAGGTGAAACTACAAGTAATGAGGAAAGAAAACAAGCTACATTGGGGATATTTCTGCGATGCGAATTCCTCCGACACAGAGTGCACACAAGATGATGTCCTTGAATTGGAAAACTAGAATTTGAAATGTACGTCTCCCAGGTTTTTGCCGACCTGAAAACTGTTGTACGTAGAAATGTAAAACAGAACGGTAGGTAACGCCTGCAAGGAGACCCAAGAACACTCCAGACCCGGTCAAACAAACCACTCAAGCGGTTCAACACCACAAAACGTTACGCCTTGCCACATAACAAAAAGAGTTACCCCAAACATGTCAACACTTACCGGTTTACCGGCCAAGTCCGCGTGATGACATCCAGAAATATCCGAGCCCCAGTCGTGCGTAGACGTGTTACCTTATCGTCACGGCTAGATCCGAAAGACCAAATCAAGAAAAGCCCGCAACAGTATCGAGTAAAACCTACACGAACTGGAAAGGGTGGAACCCCCCACGCCACCTGGGACTGAATCTGTGCGGACATTCAGCACAAGGTTGCTAGTGTCATAGTCTCTATCAGAATCCTTAGGCTAGTGCCAAAACTCAGCCGAATAGGCTTTAATAATATGTACTTGCAAGAGGAGTCAGGGAATCAGACATCAGCAACCGAGACTAACTCCTCCGGTCGATTTCTTCTAAAAACAACAATTTTTTCCAGCAACTTTAACCCAAGCAGTCAGGTATAGACTAGCAAGTGTCACCAAACTAACTGAAAAATGACCTACAATTAGTATGCCAGCGCTAGAAGAGAGAAGATTTTCCATACATGCATTATGGAAGGAGTGTAAACATACCAAGCATTCACTTCAGTGCCTGGCGACACCCAGGCAAATAACTTCATGACTACGAGTTTCACTTTGATACATAAAACTTGTCGTTTTGGAGTTTTATGAACGCACATTTGGGGAGGTAGAAAATCCTTCCTCTCTATATGTATATATAGATAAAACTATCTTAAAATGGAATTCATAAACATCTAATATGACAGCGCCTCCGTATATGATATATTTAAAGAGAGTGTGGAGTCCTATATACGGGGTTACAGCTGACATCGCACACTGATAACGACTTTCACTGGAGTTGTTGAACGCCAGAATGTCAAAACGGCTATAGAGAGTCGGGCGTGTCGTTTGCCTGTTTGGAAATCTTCCCTGTTACGTTGCACAGCGCCCAGTGAACTGTGAACATCGGACGGTCTCTAAATATCGCATGCGCAGTGATCAAGAGAGCACCGGTCGTACTACTAGTACTGCTGAAAATTGTCCTTAAAGGCAGCCAATTCAATTTCATGGTGGCAAAACATATTCCGGAAATCTCTCTGATATTGACATTTACGGCCATTTATAACACATTTGATACTTAAAGCGTTTGATATAACCCCAAATCAAGCTATGTGAGGTGTTTCTTTATCTTTTGGTACCACTCATAAATAGCTAGAACCAGCCTACAATGCGAAACAATCAGCAGGTTTTCCGTCAGCGACATCGCATTTTAATTTGCCTGCACTAAAATTGCATTGGACTCGTCAGACTCGTCAGGCGGGGTATTTGCCTGCTGTGTGCCGCCGGATTTCTGTATGGCGGACCGTTCGCGATGAAACATAACCCAGTATCAGCAGCGTGTCTGCGTAGTTGGCATGTTTAGCTGATGGGTGGCTCTATCGCCCTGATTAATACAGATACACAGCCAGCATTTGCATCATGCGACCTTTGCATGTCTTCCACAACCTCTGGAGCTTATCATGCATACCGAATATATATCACCCTTCACACGCCGTCCTGGTGTCATAAAACTGGGTTACGATTGAACAACAAACGTTGAAAAACACCGTGAAATAATTACATGTATAGTACTTTTGATTATTTTCTTTCATCAGTTTCATATGACATTGTCGTACAGTAAAAGCTATTACGTCAATGAAGTAAAATAGACGTAAGTGTACTTATTGTAGTAAATACACAATCTGATCAGATATATAACTTCCAGGAAGATATAACTTCACATAATAATAAATTTAAAAAAATAATTACGTTTTTAATTATAGATACTGATTTTGGTAGCGATAAACAATAACGGCATGTAGTACATGTAAATGAAAATGAACGCAGCAGAACGTACACTAGTGGCTTCCCATTGGTCCGTTACGATGACGGTTGGCAACGGGCCAGATTTGAAGGACGGAGATGACCGCATATTGTCTCTCCAGACAAACTCCCATACTGTTTGGCCACGTAATCGATTTTTCAGCTGACTAAGTTATAAGGCAATAGCTGTAAATAATAGATTCACGTGGCGGGCCCATGTACGCACGATTTGTCCTAACCTATTCACTGTCATTGCACGAATGTCGCCGAATTGCATCACTAGTTATGGAAGACACGCGTATTGTTTAATAATTTAGTTTACCGCACAGGTTTGTGGAGGTGTGATGGCAGTAAAATATACGTTTGGACGTGTTTCATTACACGTTATGAATCGGGCATAACGTTCCCGCGCCGCGGCGGCGTGTAAATTATTTATGCCCGTAAACCAAGACAAACTATCGGGTGACTATCGCTTCATCCGCGGTGACAGACATGTGTGATTAGCTGTGATTTATGCAAGAGCAAACGTCGCCCATGGCATTATAATCACTTGACGTGTAATCCTGGGGCGACACAAGCAGCCAAGAACATCTTTTGTTGATGTAAAAGTTGAAGTTCTGATGCGAGTTCTGGAGGCGAGCCAACGCGCTAGGGCTGAGAGTGACACGCGATGGTTTGGCAGCCGTACAGCTACTATGTGGCGTGATCCCTTATTTCAAACAAACCGGGTGTCTTGGACTTTATTTTTATGTCCCAAATTGACCCAGGAATGCCGACTGACATCATTAGCTACAGTGATTTACAGGAGAGGACTACTTGTAAGCGATATTAGGCAGGCTGGCGTTTCAATGGGGGAGGGGGGTGGCAAAGACGCTTGTGGTATAGTGTTTAGCAACCCAGATTCGGGGTCAGGTGGTCAGGACAAATTCCGGCTGTTGTCGCTCACCTGTTTGAATCCTTAGGACAGAAAATCGTACTAATCGGAAGGAACGAGGCAAAATTCGGGTATATCAAACCTGTATATAAACCCCATATTAACTCTGTCTTTCTTGTTGTATGGGGGCCTGCGTGCTCTTTTACGTAGACTGTGTGTAATCGGTGCATTCAACGTAGTAGAGGGCAACTGGCGCCTGGATTTAGAGTAAAGAATCCCGTTGAATTTAACGAAATGCGTAGCCGCTGCAGCAGCCTTTCTGAATTTCGCCGGAAATGACTACCTCTAGGCTACACTGTCACAGCTATTATGTAAACTAGCTCAAACTAGTGATACTTCAAATTGGCCCAAATACATCTGTTTATCACAACTAACTGGTTTCTAGATACAATCAGCATGGCCCCATTCAACAGAAATTTCCATAAAGACGACTTGAAAAGAATCTTAAAGACTACGCGTTACTTTCGATCAGCCACTCCAGGAATATCCCCTCTTCTGACCAGCAAGCTAAATTAGATACATATAAATTATCATTTCTAAACTATCACCAAACATCATATGCAGTCGCTCCTTATGATGACTGTCAGGAACATGTAAAGGTTGACCCGGCACAGTGACATAAGGTAACTCCCCTCCTACACATGATAAAAGATTTATTCAGACGAAGCTCGCAACTTCAGGCCGGCACGAATCGTCAGGCTACCCGGCCTGGCCGTGCGCCAAATCCCGGTCACCCGGTCGGGCCGGAACTCTGGCGCGAGGGACTTTACAGAGATCACGGTTAGCTGTAGTCAAACTTAGCCTGGGTGCCAGGCTGGTACAGGGGCTTACACAGGCCAGTTTCTCGGCTCAAGTGCCAACATACCCCCGAGGAAGTTATACCACAGCCCCCTCAGTTAGGCCCTGATCCACAAGCACGCTGGTCTAGCGTGTTATGGGTCTGGCATATAGGGCTACACTGAAGAAAACAGTATTCTTGAACGCAAAGCTGTACTCACTCACTCACTTGCACAATCTAGATAACCGTTTTTGTATACAGACTTAGTCTACAAGAGCACTGAAAAGATCTTTTCCTCTAGCTGAACCCCCAAGATCACGGGATGTCTACTTGGAACAAAACTGCTGACTGCTCGTTCCTTTTATCACTGCGGCCTCACTGAGTCCAGCGTTCAAGGCCAGGCTGTTGCTCCATTGATCACAGAGCCGACAGTTCCATACCCCACAGTTGTGAACCACGTCATCACCATCGATAAAAGTGACAAAAGTTCGCCTGGAGGCAATAAAGAGTGTAGACAGCACGTCTGGTGCCTCATCAGGGGATCGCTAGCTGAAGCTCTTAGCGCCGATACGTCAGGAGATATTCCAACTCTTGTCATTTGGCCGATGTCAATTAAATTAGCTAATAGCATTTTAAGCATCCCCGATCAGATACGTAACGTCGCCGAAGGTTATCCCAACGGTTCCCTGCCAAGAAAAAGTTTTGTAAACTTAGAAAAGTTTGTTAGACGTAAGGTCGATGAAGGTTAGACACCCTGGTTATGAGATACACAAGAAAACTATTACTCAAGCAGCTGGAGAGATTTTAAAAACTCATACTTTTGAAGTAGCATCTACTACTTTGCTGCCCCCGTCCATTGACGAAACTTTTTTTTTTAATTTCAACATTTGAGCAAAACAATACTTGAGTAGCTTGAATATTAGCGTCACCACTGGGCATACAATAATAATTACAGCATAAGACAAAAATGTCAAATAGGCAATGAAAAAAACTTGGAAAATCATTTCAAAATCTGCCTATTTGCTTGAGTAACAGTTTTCTTGTGTTTGCCCAAAGTTTTCTACGAAGTGGAACTTGCTGTGATTTTGTAAAACTTTCTTCAACAGTATAGGCACATCAGCACGCACGCGTACGCCGGTCCGGTCAACACCAGACAAATGTTCGTCCAATGACGTCCATTAACACATCCCCCACGCTTCCTTGAACGGCCCTACAGGGTGACATGACGATGACTGATATGAAAGCAGTTCCCCGGTTGGTGCTTACGGCACCAGTCGATACCTAACAAGCTCGTAGCAGCGTTTCCCCGCCAGGGTCCTTAACAAACATTGCGGGTCATAGGGCTTAAATCAATACCGATACGTTTCGTAAAAAAGACGTTTAAACAATCCTGGTCTTTTACATATTTAAGGTGATTGAAAATAGAAACGTACAGGTGGCCATGTAGAATGAAATAAACGCAGAATAGGATAGAATAAAATAGATTAGAATAGAATACAAAATAGGATGTAGGATATAATAAAGCATAATATAGAATAGAAAAATGAGAAAAATTAAGATATAGAACACAATACGATATAGTATAGAAAAGAACATAGAATACAACATAGAATATAATTTATAACAGCAAAGAAATAAAATATACTAGAATTGAACAAACTTAATAAAATATACAATAGGATAAAAAAAAGAAATAGATCGAACAGAACAAAAGAAAGCAAAGACTAGATGTTCAGAATCCAGCGAAGGCCATCATTAGCCATTACTCAAGTCTAGCCTAATCAAGTACCCAGGTGGGCCCCGACATGATTTCTTAGGCAGTCATTAAACCAGGATGGGGTCGAGTATTAAGCACGCTATTCGTCTCATGTGCGAATGACCCTCCCTGGCAGTTTAATAAAGACCCGTCCGAACCATAATAGGAAGCACCGCTGCTAATATAACAGCTACACGTAGGCACATGTAGTAAACCCTGGAGCTAAAAATACTGCACACCTATATTGACCCCAACCCTTTCACGACGCGACTCTCCCGTAATGGTTATGAACACCATACGAGCGCCATATAAGGGCGTACATTGCAGGTATGAGGCGTATAAAAATATGCTATAGATCCCTTCTGTGCTAAAAAAAATACGACACACCAACATTGACTTTGACCCCTCCCCAAATGGCTTCGCTGCAGTAAATGTGTATCTTATAACATCTCGAACTAATGAGAAAATAAATGCTATTACAAATACAAGGGGTATAGAAATATACTATAGATCCCTTCTGTGCTAAAAAAAATACGACACACCAACATTGACTTTGACCCCTCTCCAAAAGCCTTTTGCTGCAGTAAATGTGTATCTTATAACATCTCGAGCTAATAAGAAGATAAATGTTAAATAA
>NW_017804520.1:1156111-1164991 GCF_001625305.1 Branchiostoma belcheri
AAGCTCACAGACCTTACAATTGCGTAGGTTTCTGACGTTTCGGGGGCGAGGAAATGCCATTGACAATGAAGGATGACTCACATCGACAGGAAATAGCGAGATCCCAAAATAGCCTCCATCGTAGACACTGTAAATTGACATATCTTCGCGTGGATTTCGTGATAGGAGTGGGTGGGTGAGTTTTTCACTTTTTTTTTTTACAAATTTCGAAGTTCGCA
Source organism: Branchiostoma belcheri (assembly GCF_001625305.1). NCBI lineage: Eukaryota > Metazoa > Chordata > Leptocardii > Amphioxiformes > Branchiostomatidae > Branchiostoma > Branchiostoma belcheri. Next base: position 1,156,330 of record NW_017804520.1, read on the forward strand.
TTCGAAATTATACTGTAGTAAACAAAAGGCACTGCGCAAACCACAAAAATAGGATCACCGCAAATATTTCAACATTTACAGTATCCTACTTTTTGCATAGTAGCCGTTACGAAGACTCATGTCATGATGACACGTTTTGTACGACACGAGTCATATGCATGTCCGGCCAACCCCACCATACCTCCTACCATAGATTACAGCTTCCGACGGATATATGACGTCACTTATGTCTACAACAGAGCGGAATTCTTACCCCACAAGACCCCTATACACACCCTCGCCTTGTACTCCACAACAGCGGACGTTGAGTTTGTTTTCTAAGTAAAATAACATGTATCAAACCTTAGCCTTAGGCTCCCACAATCGGAAATGCCTCCGAATTATAAAGAGAGGCCGTCAAAAAGGAGAACTTCTGGCGCGTTCGCATGAGTCTCCTACGAAAACACGGTGGACAATAGAAGGAAAACACCCCGGGCAGAAAGCATAACATTGACAGTGTAGTTACACTGTAGAGGTGCCGTGGCTAGGCAATGAAAGGAAATACATGTCAGGCTATGTTCGAGTCACGGACAACATGCTAGCCCCTGCATTTGTGTAGTGTCAGTAAATGTTGGACGATTTCTCTTCCCCCTCCCTGTGCCTACCTACTTTACAAACACCAAACGTTTACGCCGATTAGGATTATGCTTCAACGCTTTGTGTAGTCCACGTTAAGAGCATTATGTATACGGAATTCCCACATTTCAGTGCTTGGCAAACATTGGAAACAAACGCCTTTGAGTGCTGGATAACAAATCACCGCGTCAAAGCTCTAGACTTGTCAATTACAATCTAATTGTGTGTGTGTGTGCTACAACTTCGACATGTCAAAACAGAAGGTTTTTGCGTGGCATGCTATTCCATATCTAATGGTAGCTAGCCCGACCGCTGAATTAATTAAGCCAACCGCACTCTGACACTACTATCTGATCAATGCTATTTGTGTCAACACCAAAACCCATGCATAATGCACAGACCAGAGTACAACAGATTTGTCCCATAGTCCACAGACTCCAAAGTTCGTCTACCTTTGTCCAGAGTCCCCACTTGGAAGTATGTACAGTGCTGAATATTTGTCGCTGAACCCTCAAAAATTGGGCAGACATCTTCCGTGACTACAGGAGCGCAAATCTTACCTGAGTTTGTGATAACCGTCTTCCTTGCTTCTCTCGCGACGTCCCCTGGTTACTCTGGGCCCATATTAGAACCTGGAAGGGGAGAAAATGGTACGATTGTCGGTGTGTTTACCTCCAGCCACGAACGGACGTCTCGAGCACACACACTCCGCCGACTGACTTGCCTCGGGGGTTGACCCTCATGAAAAGATGAACTCTGAACCCGTGACCCCAGCGGGAGATTCCAAACTTTCAGGTATTTCCTTTGCAATTTTATTTTTGTCAAAAAATATCTACAGCAAGCTGACACATCATGGAGTGATACCTATTATCATAACAATCAGTAAGGTAAGTCAGTAACATAAAATGTGTATTTCGGTAACGCACAGCTTCCATTTGCGAGACAGGGTACGGTTGCTGGACCGTGATGAAGTAAATTATTGGTATATCACTAGTGTCCACCTATGCTCCAGGGTATTTTGGAGCAAATCTGTGGGAAAACACCGTACCGATTGTTCTGGTGATGTCGGGAGCAAATGTTAGCACGCCCAGGTGATACTTAACCTGGCGTAATCATGCGCAGTGTTTTCATTCATTTTATAAAAACACCCTCAATCAAAACTCAACTTCAAGATATACCATCGCTCTACACTGAAACAGATAACAAACTATGACTTGTGGTGATTATGCAGTGAAATTTGATACACTTTGTTTTCTAGGACAGAGAAGTATTAAACAACAACGTCTTTGCATATGTACATGCACAAGTATTCGAATCACAATACGATGTGTTGAATTGACTTGACTTGACTTGGCTTACATAATTTTGCAATTTCAGAGTAGGAGGGATTTAGACTCCTGTCACCATATATTATGTTAATGTGTTTGAGTAAGAATTAACAGAGCAGACCACATGCGAAGGTAAACTTTATGCATTTGCTTTGCAAATGTTACTTTTTTTTAGTTAACCCTTTTCAATCCAGGTATTATTCAAACCTTTGTGACCCGACTGTGACTCTAAGATGGTAAAACGACATTACACAGACCGCCTGTCCTCACCCCTGCCAACAAGCGGGTCGCAATTAGCACAAACTCTTGTCTCTATTTGTTGGCAGGAATGTCTTCAGATATCCAGTAACACGAGCAAGTTTACATTGTTACTGGGGGCTGTCTAGATACGGGGGCTGTTTGACTTTCAGCTGGCTGAATACACGTACGAGTAGCCCTAAGCCACGTTTTTGTACGGTACTAAATTTAGCAGAGTTAATTTGTTTTCACTACAAGGGTATAAACGTATAACTACATATAATTCTGTGGTATTTATGTAGCTATTTATGTAACTATAAATACTATAATATTTGCCTGTATGCTAACATTCTATATGATATCAATTGCATGTTGGATAATATCACTGCAACTGTAAATATTCCTACGTATCATTTGATTCCAATATCATACTTAGTATTTGAATTAATAAACATATTAACCTCGCAGTACTGTTTGCTGATAGAAGCCATTATTTTCAGGGACAAAAATCATTTGTAACGATTTCAAATCACTGATATATGACAGTAGCCCAATATCCCAGATACGTTATTATAAATCACACATATATCTAGGGTATATGTCCTCTACACTATTCTGAATCCCTGCCAAGGACGTAGAGCATTACATGATGCAATTTGCATGTGTCACTCATATTTCTCTCCATTCTGCAATATTTCTCCAGGAAATATCGATGGATTTTGATGATATGTAATTAAATAACCACTTGGTGACGCACATAACGATAATCGGTTTCTATTTTTGTACACTTCCTTATCCACGGGATTAGAAATTGATCCTTCCGGTCATTAATTTTCTTGCAAAGACGTGAATCATCATTAAGTCCTTGTATAACAAAAACAATTGTTATATTCTCAGAAGCTTCTTAATAATTAATAATATGATTTGTATGTACTGTAATTGAACATGTTCTTTAAATGTCGTACACTGTGGGTATCTGATCGTGCATCATCATTAAGTCCTTGCACAAAAATTGTTATATTCTCAGAAGCGTCTTAATATGATTTGTACGTACTGTGATTAAACATATTCTTGAAATGTACACTTTGGCTACCTGATGGTTTGTAAAATAACGTATGCGCATATCCTTCTCTTGTTTAGGGCGTCAAGTGGTTAATTGTGTTAATGATCCATTTAAAACACACGACGTGTCCTTGTTCGAACGCTTTTAAATTCCGTGGGGTGTCCCGGGAAAGATAATGATTATGTCTGCAGTGATTGTGGCAATTCAGTCGGCAATATAACGTCCTTGTTTGAGGCATGCTTGTGCCGTGACTCGAATATCCAAAACGACACGACAACACAACTTACAATATTGCGGCCCATTCAGACAATTTACTGGTGACGTCTTCCGAAGGATAATTAACATTTTGAATGGGTACAATTTTTATCGTCGTTCTTTCCTACTACTAGTACGTCGCCGTGCGTATCCAGATGTTGAAGGTTTCAATCGGTAACTATGATAAATGTACATGTTACATGTTGTCCTATAGCGACAATGTTGTCCTATATATTCCGAATGATAATTAACATCTTGAATGGGTACAATTTTTATCGTCACTCGTTCCTACTACGCCGCAGTGCCTATCCAGATGTTGAAGGTTCCAATCAGTATCTATGATAAATGTACATGTTACATGTTGTCCTATAGCGCTAGAGTAGTCTCCATTCAGCTAGCTGAGCGTGCTAGCTGGCCACAAAGGACGGCAACGCCCCCCTTTAAAAAACACGACAGAGTACGGAAGTTGGCAGACACTAGTGTGAATAAAACAGCAAAGGGCATTGGCATAATATAATTGTAAATATATAAAATGTACAAAAGATATTCATCGCTGGAAAACGAAATTTTTGTAAGCAATTTTACACGCGTACGGCATTAAACATATACTTAACAGTACATGAATGTCCAACAACAATGGCAGCAACAGCAACGTATATATAGATAGGTACTACGTAGCGACAAGGCCAGAATTATTATTCTATTAGCCTTCCCTGTTTACTCCGGCCAGTTGTCAAACCTGAACATATCGTACCTACAGTGAATACAGATCCAAGGCTGCCCCGTCTTCTCTTAAAACTGCTAATTTGCGATGCGAAATAAAAACCATCAACAGCGAGACAGTCAACGTTACAGGCACCATGGCTTATCTGTATACATCACAGACATTTTTGGTCAGACTAGAAGAAAAACAAAACGTCTATCTTACCGTCTGTTGTGATACGGAGAGAGCGAGCGAGAGCTGTAGTGTAGGTAGCGCCGGTTCGCAGGTAGCTATAGGGCGATTGGCAAGGATCAGTTACAACCTATTACGTCATCCATCCAGGCAACCCAGCGCGCTTTCACGGCAGCCGGTCATCCATACGGGCGGCCCCGCGCGGTCCTGACGTCACGGCTACCGCAGCACAATCCAACCGCGGTACCCGGCACCCCGGTACTAGGGCTGCGTACCTAAACGCAACATCAGGTACAGGTACAAGTACCGGTACAGAGGTTTAGGTACAGGTCCGGACCTGTACCTGTACCTGAACAATTTGACAAATTAACACGTGTTCTTCACTTTTTCAATCATGACACAAACAATAATAAAGTGTTGACAACTTGTCAGTATCTTCCAATCACAACCCTGGATCAGCCACACTCTCGCGATGTCTCGTGAGACTGAGGATCTCAAATCAATCGACGGTGTTTACGTCTTTTCCAGTGCTAATTTTTCGTCTTTGTGGTAGGATTTACCTATCTTTAGTCATATACATGGTGTAAACTAGCTATTTCGGTATATACTCGTTACTTCATGATCCGGTATTTTGGACCTGTACCGAAACGATTTTTACGGTATTGGACCGGTACAGTGTACCGGTCCGCAGCCCTACCCGGTACATTATGTCAGCCACCCTCTCAAGTTTCCCGGGCTTTATACAGGCGTCGGCGTCACGTTTCTTTTGTTTTTGGAACCCCTATCTATCATTTTGTATAAGGGTATAACTATAAGGTATTTATCAGGCACAGTCGGGGCTGGTTTATAAAATCGATATATAGTCTGCCCATGCATCCCCGTGTCTGACTTGAGCCTTGATTAATATTATGATGCCCGCGAGCATTCTCCCGGACTCGGGCACATTCAATTTTCGACCAAACGGATGAGACAATCATGCAATGCCGATGGAATATCCGCGCACCTTACCAAGGCCAAGGTTAGGAGAAGGGGTGCGCTCTGGGGATTTGGTTAAACCAGTTCCCACTCAGTGCGACTAGGAAACGTGTTTTCGATTAACATCGAAAATTTAAGATCTCAAAATATCCAATATTTTGTAATCGCTTACCAGATGTATTCTGTAATGCAGGCAAAATGATATCTTCAAATAACGACGCTTATAAAATATTTCAAATCATAAACATCGTAAAACGTTATATATGTTATACTATTGTACAAATGCAGCAGCCGAATGACAATTTACAGTAAAGTCTAGAAATTTAAAACAATTACGATTTCATTACGTAGCCACAACTATTTCTGGTTCTAAAATTGAAAACGTTATAATGCTGTTGATAAATTATTCATCATTTCTTTGTTGTATATTTCAAAACAATTATGATTTTGTGACGTAACCAAAACAACAGGCTCAATCAAGTTCGTACCATATTTCTGTTTGCAAACATTGAAAACATTATGTTTTTGCTTTCATTTATATCGCTGAGACAATATTGAAAAAGTTAAAACGTTTTGGAACAACCATTTTCATGGCGAAGGTAAAATAACACATGCAATCAAGAAACTGAACAATATTGGCGATTATGAGTATTGAATCGTATTGTTACGTCCTTGTGTTTCAATATTCTTGTATGTGTCTACATTTATGAAATTATGATTATGACTAAAAAATTCTTCAACCTCAGTTATCGAATAATATAATGTGAGCAAGCAATCATTATTTCAGATTGTGAATACTAGAATTTTATTGTATTGTTACGTCCTTATTTTTTATATTCTTACATTCATAATTCACTATTTCTTTCTCCTCATTAACTCATTATGCGCAAGCAATCAAGAATATAAATCATATTTCTGATGGTGAATATTGTATCGTATGGTCATATTTGTGTATTTGAACATTCTTAAACATATATACACTAATTTGAATTATAACAAAGCAAAAACATTTAGAGTTGTGAAATGGTTACTAAATGGTTAGAAAGTAGTTTTTAGTCGTGAGTGACTCAAATAGGTCATTGGGAGATGAGGTTAGGATTAAATATCCAAAAACTTCAGAATTACATGAACTCCTAATATCGAGTATGCGACACGTATTAGGTACAAACTAGCTAGATAAATAGCAGTAGCATCATTATGTGATCCGCGTCTGAATCTACGGCTCGCAATACCAATTCGAAATTGATTTTTCCCGCCATTTAACTAGGTCAGCTTGAAGCAAGCCAAATATAGAAAAGCTGCAGTGATAGGATCTCATGAAAGTAGGCCAACCTGAAAGTTTCTTATCAACCGATTTTTGGAAAGTGCTACTGGCTAATACTAGTAGCCATGGGAGGGGAAAAACTATAAGTATGCGTAATCAACTTAGATAGAATAGATAACAATATGAATGCAATGTTTAGCATCAAGTTTCTTATGTACTTAAAGATTATTTCATTCCATCTTTATCAGATGCGAGATTTTTGACTCCGTGACCAATTTTACTTTTCCTTGTCCTTGATATACAAGAGCCCCTTCCCCTTTTTACTTGTCAGAAAATCCGTGGCGTTTTCAGTTGAATACATCTATTCTCTTGTATGTACAAATTAGAGCTGGATCTGTTTTTGCCATTATAGCACGTGTGTTTATGTAGGCTGTCTTTTGTTCCGGAAACATAAGGAGACAAACAGCCCGAGGGAGCTACAAACATTTATTCTGTGATTCGTCTGACTGATTTGACCCAACATATAGTTTAGCACTCTCCAAGCAGATGCTGATGGGGGAATATCGTTACCTTTTTATATATTTTGGTCGCTACCCCCACCCACTAAAAAAACGGAGCATATATATATAAAAAGGTAACGATCTTCCCCCGTCAACATCTGCTTGGAGAGTACTGAACAACATGTTGGGCCAAATCAGTTCCATGCAAACAAGTAAAGTCATGAGGTTTCTCTGACGTACGGAATGGAGTTAATTATTAAGACGGTATCATTTGCACTGGGGGTCCGTTTATAGATTAGGTAAGTATATTGTTTTAAGTTTCAACAGGTTCAGAATCCGCCGGCTTACGTTTGAAAGATACTTCCGTAATCTGCTACAATCTACAAATATACGTATACGCGAGATACAGGTATAAGCTTATATGCGAGCTCATATCTCGGTGTAGGATTGGTTTAGTTGTATTCCATATGATCAGTCAACTATTATAACATGCTCATTTTCGCCCAAGCAAGTCAATTGATTTGTTAGCCAACGTGTGTTTGCTTTGTAATTATATCGAACCTAATTCTATTTTCGACTTAAAAATAGAACACGTGTTAATTACGCATGAAGGATTTAGTAATCAAGTTAGTAGTTACATACAAAAGAAAGCACTCTACAGATCGAACAAAGGTACATACGGAATAAAGGATTTGCTGTTTTGTAAATTATATGGAATTTGAAAGAATATCATATTTTTATGATATTCTTTTTTGATTTCATATGGTTTTACACACGAACCTTCGTTAGGTAAATTGAAAATCCCACATTAAAAATTAAATTTGATAAACTATTGTATTCTACTTCGTCAAACAAGTTCGATTACTATAATGATAGTAGTTTTTAAATTCACACAGACATTGCCATCCTGTACTTGTGCAATATCCGAAGTGTTTTTACTACTTTTTTTCTATATTTTGACATCTTTATTTTCTAGGAATTTGTATGTTGTGATTGGACGTAAAATCTTCTCTTTTTTTCTCGTCCATGTCAATCTGTACTGAGGCTGAATGATGATACCTTCCTTCAAAATTAGAAACTCCGTGAATGATGACAAAATTATGCTTGAGTTTGAGTTTATGCAAACGTATCACTGCGCACAACTCGCCAAAATGTTCAAATTCCAAGACCGAGAATTCCATGACTGTTGGACTTTGTTGTGATTAGGCGTAAAATCTACATTTTGCTCGTCCTTGTCGATTAGGAAGTCACGAATTAGAAAATGAATGAGTTTACGCAAACGTCTCACTGCGCAAAACTCGCGAAAATGTTCGAATTCCGAGAATTCCAGTGCCGGATTGACAGTAACGTTCCCACGGGTAGTAGTTATGCTTCCTCCCAGGTCCGTTAGGCGTACCTCTGGGGCAATTATGGGGGGAGTAGAGTGCAGCCGACGTCATCAGCGACAACCTGTTTCATCAAGCTATAATAAACCGCGTCAGAGCGGCAAACATGACCGAACAACCGAGAAAACCGGACAAAAAACAGTCA
>NW_017804520.1:1170442-1173766 GCF_001625305.1 Branchiostoma belcheri
AAAAGACTTGGTTGTGTAGAAAAGAGTCTCTTTACTCAAAAAGGTTTCTCGTTTTTTTCCCAAAATCAGGCGAAAATTAACGCACGCGCTGATGTCATCCATAAAGATTACTTGCTGTGGCCTTAGAATAGCGCATAAAAAAGCCGTTATCTATAGTGTCGTTAACAGTGGAGTTTGACGCAGATATCCTCACAAGAGGAACGTTCCCCCGGGCCCAATTACCGGCCATTCAACGCAGCAACACGGGATAACAAGGAACAACGACGGCTCGAACCGCTCAGAGAGCTTAGCCAGGTTCTCGAGTACCGTCAGGACCTTGTTAGAAAGAATAGCGGCCCGCATCCTTAAACATCCCACAGGCAAATAGGATTTTATGACCCTTTTCTGCTGTAACGATGCGATGTTAAGGAAAGAAAAGTCAAAGGGTCTATAGTTCACCGGTCGAGCGGAAGCGTGATGCAGAGAATTTCTAAGAATTTTCTTAGAAAAAGGGGAGAAGAATTATATACTTGGTGGTGCAGATTATTATGCAATATGGGTGGCAGTTCTGTTGGGTTGTTGCTCATGGGCTATAAAGCAATAAAGATTATTGAATGATAAATAACATATTTATTAGCATTACTAATCGTCAGAATCAATTTAAGAGGAAATTTTAAACGTTTTCAGTACTACATATGTAGTACTATCGTCGCACATGGAAATATTCATTTATGGTCATTACGGCAAAAAGTTACAAAAAAAGACATTCAATGAGACGTATAGAACTGAACACTAATTCACACCTGTACATAGATTCACATAACTTACAATTTTGCCTTAAAGTAGGCTAACCTCTGAAAACGAATAAGTGTAGTTGATGGCACTTCTACTTAGCGAGTTCACGTCTTAGAATCTTTTTGTAGAACACCTTGCGGAAGTCCCTGTTGAAGATTGTGTAGAGGACGGGGTTGAGGGAGCTGTTGCAGTAGCCCAGCCAGGTGAAGAACTTGAAGAGCGGCTCGGGGACGTCGCAGCTGCCGCATGCCGTCTGGACAACGTACGTCAGGAAGAAGGGCAGCCAGCAGAGCACGAACACGCTCATGATGATCCCCACCACAACTATCAACCGTCTATCCCTGTTGCCCATGAGTCTCTTCCTCAGGACGTTTGGGTTGTGGCAGTGGACCAGGCGGTGGAGTTTGGACAACTCCTTGTCGTCTTTGATGATGAGGTCGTTGTGGGCGATGTTGGAGAAAGTAGATGTCAGGTCTTCCAGGTCATGTTCTATCTCTATGCGCCTCCTGCAGTCTCTCTGTTTTCTGACATGGGGAGACAGCATGTTCACTTTCTTCTTTGGCGTTGTTGTCAAGCTTTTGGAAGTAGGAGGAGGAGCTTCTTGCTGGTTTTGTTCCTCCGCGGATGGAGGAGGGTGGACTATGACCATGTACTCCATAGAGCGTGTGTTTCCCTCCGGCCTGACGCCGGACTCGGGTTGGTCAACAGTCTTTGTGTCCCGTAGCTCGGGTAGTGACAGTCTTTTCTCGAGTTTCGAGCAATCCCCTGGTCTGTGGGGGTTTGGCAGAGAACTGGTTGTCGCTGAGCTTACTGAGAACGACAGGAGCGACCTTTCGTGTAGCACAACTGCGCTCAGGAGGAGATTGTTTGGGCCATTCTGCTTTTCTTTGCCGTTTTCGGCACAACTGCGCTGGGTGCTCTTCTGGGTGCGCTCCGTTGTGCTCTTTGTGTTTTCATCTGGGTCGCTTTCTTTCCGACAACACAAAAGCCGGGTGTTGCCGCCATGTTGGAGCTCGGTGCCTCCGGACTGTTGTTGGTGCCTGCTCCGTCCCGCTGTCCTGCGCACGCCGTCCGGGGGAACGGTCAAGACGTTCCGATTCTCTTCGTCCTGAATCGCTTCTTCGAGCTGGTCGTCACTGTCTTTCTCGTCTGTGGTGTGACAAATGTTTCCGGACACTCCCTCTGCTATGGCCGCCTCCTTGCGCTTGTTGTTGCCGTTGAGGGTCTTCAAAGGGATCATCTTGCGTCGCTGATTCCGCAGGATCCTGTTTTTTTTTGTTCGCACGAAGATACAAAATACAAAGTAGAGTATATTGAATAAAAACGCAGTGCAGAAGAAGGGAGTAAGCCTGTTAGGCTTATACAAACCCTCCTCCTTTAAGCATAAAAGATAATAATCACAAATTAAGTAAAATACTTGAAATGACAAAATTGTAGCAAAAGAAACTATCTAATGGAGAAGCTAAGAAACACTTAAGTTATGCAAAACAAGAAAGTATGGCAACTAAAGTAACATAAATAAGACTATCTAATATAGATAATTAAGCTAGTTGAATGTTGAACGCTTTTTAAGGTGTCGCTTTAACGTGATCTTAAAGTTCAAGAAAGAGTAATTATTAATTTGTAAATCAAACTCCAATCTAAAGTGTTCCATGTATTTGATTTGGGAACTTAGACATCATGGTGACCATTCTTTACCTGTCCTTGACAGCCCAGCACACGCGTACGTAGGCGACTGTCATGATGACCAGCGGCAGGTAGAAGGATCCCACAGTAGAGTAGACCACGTACCCGATGTTGTTAGTGTACTCACACTGGGGAAGCTGCTGGTTATCTGGAACATTACAATGTTTTACATGTACACAGGGTCACTCAATAGACGGAGAACGTCTATCCAGAAGCATAATTGAAAATATGTGTAAATTTGTGTACGAATGTTTCAAAAAGGGAGAAGACCCTCTAGATATAGATGTAACATAGTAATTCATCATCCTACCCTTATACTTGAGTTATCTAACTTAGTGAATTTGGTCCGTGTAAGGTGTGAATATGCAATTAAGTTCATTGTCATTGGCATATCTATACCTTTTCTCCAGAAATCTTTCGTGCACTCTGACTCTCTAAAGCAAAACTTCAATCCATCAGTACTTAGCCGATTTCAGATTTGAAAGTGCGCTTGAGGCTAACTAAGACCTACAGCTGCCCCACACTCGGGCCACGGTGAGTATAGAACCCTGGACCTATTGGTTCTAAATCCCACGCTCTAACGGCATTGCGCCACCGACGCCACGTAAAACTTACCAATGTACATGTCGTTTGTCCAGCCCACAAGCGAGGGGAGGCAGATGGCGGCTGAGGTGACCCACACGGCCACGATGGCGAGCCTCACCCGCTTGCGAGACAGCCCCTGCCGCCTGTAGTCCGCAGGGCGTGCGACCGACCAGTACCTGTCGTACAATAGATTAGTATGTGTAAATGTTGGGTGTAGCAGGTCGTTCTAGCCACTACCAGGCTTCGGGAAGCGACTGGAAAGAGTTGAAATTGACCAAA
>NW_017804520.1:1173902-1176516 GCF_001625305.1 Branchiostoma belcheri
TTGGCATATCTATACCTTTTCTCCAGAAATCTTTCGTGCACTCTGACTCTCTAAAGCAAAACTTCAATCCATCAGTACTTAGCCGATTTCAGATTTGAAAGTGCGCTTGAGGCTAACTAAGACCTACAGCTGCCCCACACTCGGGCCACGGTGAGTATAGAACCCTGGACCTATTGGTTCTAAATCCCACGCTCTAACGGCATTGCGCCACCGACGCCACGTAAAACTTACCAATGTACATGTCGTTTGTCCAGCCCACAAGCGAGGGGAGGCAGATGGCGGCTGAGGTGACCCACACGGCCACGATGGCGAGCCTCACCCGCTTGCGAGACAGCCCCTGCCGCCTGTAGTCCGCAGGGCGTGCGACCGACCAGTACCTGTCGTACAATAGATTAGTATGTGTAAATGTTGGGTGTAGCAGGTCGTTCTAGCCACTACCAGGCTTCGGGAAGCGACTGGAAAGAGTTGAAATTGACCAAATAGACTGATGATATGCCTGGGAAGTTGGTCTGCCGCAAATAGGTGTTTAGTAGATATGTCCACCACTGAAATTCGATGTGTGCAAGGCGGTATTTTTCATTTAATTGATATGGAACGGTCCATTTTGGAATGAGGAGGGAGATGGACTGAAATATGCTGTATTTGCTCCTGAGAAAATGTCTGCCTTTGTTGTACTTGTGCGAGTACTACTGTACAAGGTCGCGGCAGCTCGATGGAATCAGCCTGGAGGATCTTCAAGTTTGCAGAATTTTACCAGTGTCCTAAGAACACGTACGGACGCTGTGCGTTCTAGATCGTTCTAGAAAAGATTCAGAATGCGTCTAATTTTGTACCACTCTTGATTGTTTTGGTTTGTATAAATGAATGAATCAATCAATCAAGTTTTAGTAATGTGTCGTGTATCTTATGCACCCAGTCTGTGTTGGATTTGTAGCTATCTTGGACATCCATACACAAATTGCAGGAAAAATATCAAAAGACTTCAAAAAAATCAATGATTCCAATTAGCACCATCATAAAAACATTATGCTACTATAAAAGTCTTTCCGACAAGATGCGGGCGTACATGCTGAAAAGAATACTGATTAATTTTGGTAATGGCTAAATATACCGCTCGGGTCCTTTACAGAAATTCTAGGCACCCGGTTGTTACTTGAATCATGCGGGCAGTATTCTTATTGTGGCTACGGGCTATGAATTAATGAGTTATTCACTACACAGATTCGTTAGGCTGAACCAGTGACTTGTATTCTCTTGTGTCCAATCAAAGTTTGTGGATGATATTGTTGGGATATTATCAAATACATTCGCTTATTCCGTGAGGCCATAGACGTTGCTTTTCGGATTATCTTATACTCTATTATTATTATGTATACCTACTAAGTGTACAGCTACTAATTTAATCATGTCAAAAGTCTTGTGACTTAAAAGGACGGGGATTACTAATTAGAACAAGTTTCCTTTGATTGAAGATTTGGAAAACAGATTGTTACAAGGGCCCATACAGGTCAGCTCCTCAGCACCAGGATTGACATGACCCCGAGGAAATTTTGCCTCAGCCCCCCTTATGAAGGTCCTTCAGCACCAAGGCTGTTAATTGGATTCAGGCAAGCAAAATCATTGGGATGGGCTGAGTTAGCCAGGCGGTGATAGAAGCTCCTGATTCCTAGAATACTGCTTCCGTACGCGTATTCATTTGCTTATTCAGCCCCTCCGCCTGTCCTGCTACAAAATGTAACACAACACAACAGGACTCAGGGTGTCTGCTACAGCTGACACCCTAGTGAAAGATGTCTGATCCAGGTCATTGACTTTACTTGTTTGGGGAGAAGAAGAAGAAGGAACTGAGCATAAAAATGTTTTCTTTCCTGAGCAAAAGCAAAAAATGTTTTCCTTCTGCGAAGGTTAGGGTACAGTTAGGGTTATGGCTATGGCTATGGTTAGGGTTAGGGTTAGGGTTAGTGTTAGGGTTGAGGTTGAGGTTACGGTAAGGATAGGGTTCGCGTTAGGGTTAGGGTTGGGGTTGGGGTTGGGGTTAAAGTTGGGGGTTGGGGTCGGCGTTGGCGTCGGGTTTAGGGTTACGGTTGGGGTTTGGGTTAGGGTTAGGTTAGGGTTCGCGTTAGGGTTGGGGTTAGGGTTTGCGTTGGGGTTGGGGTTGAGGTTAGGGTTAGGGTTAGGGTTAAGGTTAAGGTTAGGGTCGGGGTTAGGGTTAAGGTTAGGGTCGGTGTTGGGTTGGAGTTGGGGTTTGGGTTAAGGTTAGGGTCGGGGTTAGGGACGAGTCTAGTATAGACGAACGGCCACGGTTCCCTACCTGTCTAAGCTGATAGCGCACAGGTTGATGATGGAAGCGGTGCAGGCGAAGATGTCCACGGCCAGGAACACGCCGCACAGCGCCTCCCCGAAGAACCAGTACCCCAGCAGCTCCGTCACCAGGGCGGGCGGCATGATCACCAGCCCCACCATCAGGTCAGACACCGCCAGCGACACAAGGTACCTGGGAGGGAGAAAAGGATAGGATGAAAATGGGTGTGTTTGAGTGTGTGTGTGTTTGTGTGTGTGTGTGTGTGTGTGTGTGTGTGTGTGTGTGTGTGTGTGTGTGTGTGTACGTACGTTA
>NW_017804520.1:1176536-1319099 GCF_001625305.1 Branchiostoma belcheri
TATATAAGTGTAGTGTGTGTGTGTGTTGTGTGTGTGTGTGTGTGTGTGTGTGTGTGTGTGTGTGTGTGTGTGTGTGTGTACCGTAGATTTTAGAAATATCATGCCCGTAGCCAGGGTGGTTCAAAAGAACCCCCCACTCAAGGATCAAAGGTCCACCTTTTAGCTAAAGGTCCCAGATTTTTCTTTTAAAGATGGAATGATTCGTATCACCAGTGGATCTGGAATCGTAGAAAAACTGCTAACTGTCATTGAATAAACTCGCTGGACCCTCAGACAGTTGGAAGGCCCCTCCCCCTTCAAAATCCTGGCTACAGGCATGAATATGATGAATAATCGGCCAGTATAGCTAATCTACCGCTAACCATCCGACTGAAATTTGCCTGGAGGTATAAAAAATACCAAAGTAGATCAGGCAAGATCAAAGGGATGGGTAAAAGTGGAGATTTCTAATCATACTCAAGGTGGGATGGAGAGCTAGTGCAACGACCTGACAAAAGAAAATCCGACACATCATCCCAGAGCTTCTTCAACGATAGAAAACTCCCTCAGGTGCCGCGTGTATCTGTCTATCGATATGTACACTCTTCCCAGAGCCGCTTTGGATAAGGCAGTTGATGTAGCTTCAAAAGACTTGTGGTTCCATGAGATTGCAGCGCCTGCCAAGGCCTAGGAAAAATGTTATGTTTCCTGTTTCAGTCCGGAAAAAGTTAGGGTCAGTAGGTAGGGATTATTTTTTGTTCTTCAGTGATATCTATATAGGGGTCCAACTTATACAATACAGTTTTAAAAGTAAAACGTGCATGATGTGCATGAGGACACTTTTATTTTCAATGCTAATGTTAGAAAACCAATTGTACAACGCTCCGGTGTCAGATCATGGAGCTAGAAAAGGTTGATCAGCTTGAAAAATTAAATTATTTATGTCCCTTGCAGGGGTCCACCCAACGGGTCGGCAGACTTTTCTAGAGTCGGACGGGAAACAGGAAACACAGCATTTCTTTCCTAGGCCCAAGCACATGAAGGCATAGTGATGGGAAGATGCGGTCCTGTGTCTTCTGACAGATGCTTGTGGCGGGATCACCGCTTTTCCTGACATGTCTGTCGGCAGCTCTTGTCATCTCCGCTTTGGCTCTTCCTTTTTACCTCGAGCATGTTTAATCCCCAAGCGTCTGTTGGAGGGGAAGGTAGAAACGTCCTCTAAAATCCACTCGTGTTTCTGACGGCTGAGAGGGCGGTGACTCAGGAAAACGTTATGTAATTTTTAATCCTGCTTTATTCATGGCCTGTTCTTAGCTTAGGATTCAAGATTTCAAGATTCAAGATGGTTTTATTAGTTTTTCGCAGTTAAAAACTGAATTTTAAACCAATTTACAAAACATTAATATATTAAAACCGCCCTCCGACTTAACACATCAGCGTCGCAGGCACGCGGCGCGGCGGCAGCAGGCTACATTACACCAAACTCCTGAACATCTAAGTCTAAACATTTACATGTAGCATTACCATTACAGACGTACCCCAAGTCATGGTGTGACCAACATCGGACGGAGAAAGAATAGCTAACACCTTATAGACACCTTCATGTATGAACTACGTGTCATATAAGGCTAAGGGCAGTTGATGAACCTAACTTAGGGTCGCATATATGTAAGTGATCGCAAACTGAGGGCATTCCTGGGGTGGTCGTGCATATATCCTGCAGAATTCAGCCGCCTTGTTACGGAAGGGTCTAATGCTGAGCTCACATTTCCTAACCGGGGCCCGGCCGTGCAGTCTTATGGAACGACAGTATGATATAAAAGACAAAAAAAAAGCACACAAAAAAATGAAAAAATAATAATGAGAACTATTTGTGTATATTATTGGTATAAATTGTTGATTTTTCATAATCGAAACAGCCCGGCCGGGCCCCGGTTTGAAAATGTGACCTCGGCAATACATGTAGATCCTTTTTTCGGCTGCATCGTTCGACGATTATTTCTAACATTTCTGTCTGTATCTGTATAGCCGGTATAACCGTAACACACCAGCTTCGTAGGCACGAGGCACGGCGGCAGCTGGCTACATTACACCGAACAACTTGTTACACCTAACCCTTGAACATCTAACTCTGAAAACATTGTTTGAAGCTATCAAATGATGCAAAAAAAGTCTAGATTTGGTGAATCCCAGAGAAAGATATTGACTCACCGGTTATGAACGGAGCGCAGTTTCCTCTCGCTGGTGACGGCCACGCAGATGAAGATGTTCCCGGTGATGCTGAGCAGGACCGTGATGCTGACCAGCACGGAGAGAACCACCGTGGTGCCCAGCGTGTACCGGCGGGTCGCCGGCGCCACCGGCCCGTCCGTCAGACACGCCAACCCCGAGGAATTCGAGTCGTTCATTCTTCAAATCTTCAAGTAAGCTCGAAGAATTCTCTGGGCTTTAAGTCATAAAATACTGTCTACGAATTCTCAAATATATTGTGGATTTCCCGAAGGATGTTAGCCGCTGAAGTTGCCGGGCCAACGAGGTCCTTGCGGCCGCACAGTGGAGTCGACTCTTCTCGACGCTAGATGGTCCGTCGCCGGTCTTCGTCAGGGCCCGGTCTGGCAGAAATCTTAAAGTAAGCTCGAAGGATTCTGTGGGCTTCAAGACATACAATAGGGTTTACGAATTCTCAAATATATTGTAGATTTGCCGAAAGATGCTGAATTTGTCGGGCCAACGAGCTCCTTGCGGCCGCACAGTGGAGTCGTCTCTTCCCGACGCTAGATGGTCCGCCGCCGGTCTACTCCAGGGCCCGGTCTGGCAGTTAACAGCGAGTTCTCCCTTTTATCTATGAGAGTGGGATTGTGCAACATCGGACGTGTACACGTGCAGCTCTAGACAATAGCTCATTGCGGGCTGCTGTGTTCTATTGAGGTGCAGTATTCCCCGAACACCAGAGCATGCCGGGAAGAATATACAAACATAGCATTTACAACTAGTAACGTTACTTCATGGCAGGGATCTACAAAATTCGGACTAAGCGCGAAAATTATGCAGCATTATTCAGAAATGCAGCAGATTTCATCTGGTAATACGTTAACTGAGCAAAGCGTACGAAAGAAAATTTTCATTTTTTTTACCTCCTTGGTAAAAGATACTAACAAATCATATAATCAGTGTGCATAACGTATGCGCCATGCGAATAAAAGTTATCGGAGGGAACTTAAAACAGCCTCATCATTTTTGCACAGTAGGTAGTGCGTAAGTCTCATCATGCCAAAGCCATACTTACCTGATCAGCGTCCTTCAAGACCGTTTATTGAACCCTTTATAAGGGTCAACGTCCGTAAGATCTTCTATATTTTTCTTTGGTTGTATCCATAAAAAAGGCCAGGAGTTCACGTTTTTCCCCTTTACTACTGGACAAAACTACGGACAAACCATTTGGTCAACAGATTTGTTTGTAATCTTTATATTTTTTTGGTTTCTATACTCTAGATGTGACAGCCAATCCTGAACTCTGATTACTCTACGGACGTTAAGGCTGATTTTTTTTACATTGTCGTTCGTTACTAACGAATGGAGGATACAAAAGCTCGTTGAGAAAGAAGGAACGTTATACGACATGGAACACACCAGTGCACATCTCAGGTATACCAGAAAGGGCGACGACCGTTCGGAAAGGCGACGACCGTTCGGAAAGGCGACGACCGTTTACGAGACGGAAATTTGCACCGCCGCGCCGCGTGCCTGCGAAGCTGGTGTGCTACAGATACCAGTAGTAAGCTTTCCAGGAAAAATGTTTTACCATAACTAAATATAATGGCAGTGAAACTGTTTTCCAACTAAAAAAGAATTTGACTTACAGGAATTTTCCACCGAATCTCTTCAATGGCCATTTGACGCGCGTGTGACGTCAATCAAATTTCTTTCTGCGTCGGAGAACAGTTTATTTCCATTTTGTAACTTAGCAACTGTGATGAACTTAAGAAACTAAATAACTAAAGAAAAGAATGTATCCAAATAATAAAGAGAAAATGGACAAAGAATTGACGTTATACAAGATGAAACATGTAAAGGCATACATGCATGCATATCTCAAGTATATAGCAGAAGCATTCTTTCCGACAAAAAAAGTTGTGACCACGTGTCCGCCCGTCTACAATACACGTACGTGCGTGCGTGTGAGCGTCATAGGCGGGTTGTCACAACAAAACATACGCATATACGGGCTAAGCGCTGTCTAATGAGGCACAAGAGATGCTATCCTTTGTTGAGTTTTTCTAAAGAGATCGTCGGTAAGAGAAACAAGTTCCATTCAAGAGGAATACTATATGCCATCAGTACGGCTAATTGGATTTACTAATTGCTGATGATGGGTTCGAGAAAATTCGAAGTTTCATCAAAACAGCTTTGATATTTATGAAAATATGGTGTATAATTAGTCGGGGATTAAGCTTACCTTGGTGTGTACGTAGACGTTTGATATCAGAGCTTGCATCTACAAGCATCTAAAACAGGATTTAACCTGTTTTAATCCTGTTTTAGCCGATCTCTACAACTTGAAGAGCCGGTCTGATCTAGAAGAGTCTGGTCTATGACGGAGTACGAAACCCATAGTTCCCTTTGGGAGATCCATGTGTACTGACAATGAAGAATAAAAGCAAAAGACCGTCGGACAATGTATTCTACTTTTTTTACAACGCCGCTACCGGTATTATACAATGCGCTATTAGAGCTATGACGCACTGACAGTGAGTGTAATAGGCACAGCGGTGAAAACGAATATACCGTGTACCTGTACATGTGAGTACCGAACTGCTCGTGTGTGTTTAAAACGCTGACTTTGAACATCGCACAGAAAATGCGCAGACGTCCCCGTGCGCCATTGTGCACTGTCACAAGGTCCCGGCGCTACAAACTTCAGAAGGAATGTGTGAGAGGGTGGGCGGACTGTGTTGTTATATAACGTGTGGGTGGAATACTTAAAACTACAGCAAGTAAACTCTATGGATGACATCCATATGAGCGCATTAATTGATACTTTCGCTTGATTTACTGGCATCAAATGCAACTTCAGGGAAGCAAAACAAAACTAGAAAGGTAACATTTGCATAATGTTTACCTTCACCTGGTCTGGCCCAACAAAGCACTGCTCTGTTTATTCTTACTCAAAGCCAAATATATTCATCCATGTACATGTACATGTATGGTGATCAGGCTCTCCAACTCTGTTCTGCTCCATTATGTAACCCAACACCACCAGTTACCATGGTAGCATACCTCTGGTCCAGGTCATTGACCTTATGTGTTTGGAGAAGAGGAAACTGAGCAAAAACAATGGAGAAGGAAATCTGTCGGAAATTGACATTTACTGCGAGGAGTCTATATATTTGTGGTACCCCTATACATTGCTAGAACCAGCTTACCATACAATACTAGCAACTGTTTTCCGTCGCATTTTTGCCTCACTAGTGATATCAGTATCCTATGGGATATAAAAATTGCTTAAACTTTCTATAGTATACATTAAAAGAAAGACAAGAAAATTCACTTTGCAAATCCAGTTTTCCCACCATGAAATTACATTTGATGCCTTTAAAACATGGCAAGAAAACTCCTTTATAGACAAATAAAGACCTCCTAAAAATGAATTTACTCCGCAAATCCAACATTGCACTGGTTTACTGGTCTGTAGATACATTGTAATAGAACATTCAGTTTGATAAAAATATGTCTTAATTTGTATCTTCAAAGATAATAGCCCTTATTCAATTAAGCTTGAAGTTCATACAATGCTGAAGTTGAAGTATAGTACTGTATTAAAGATCCATTTTAGTATGACGCTACTCTTGTTTAACAGATAGTTTTAAAATATTAGTGATATATTTTTGAATGACCCTTAGTCAACCTAGACTATTTTAGCACTGGTTCTATGCTCCAATTGTTCCCATTGGTGAATAGTCTGCCAGAAATGATTGGAATCTGAAGATTTGCCTAAAATAGAGACAAAAGCCCTAATTGTCTCACTGTCCCAGCTCTAAAAGACTGTATTTTTCTTCAATGATGGTTAAAAAAAGGTGTTTGGCCCCGCATTTGTTTAGCTTGGGTACCATTCGGATTTTGCTCCGCTACACTAGAAAAAAAATCATGACTTTTTTCTAGCACAGTGAAGCAAAATCCAGATGGTACCCTGGCTAGCATTTGTTACTGTTAGGCCTAGGAAAAAAAAGTTGTGTTTCCTGGTTCCTGATGAACCCTAGAAAAAACTGTTGACCCTAGACTTTTTTTGAGTGGACCTGTGCCCCCCCAGCCAAAAAAACTGCAAGGATATAAATTTTTGGAGCTGATCAACCTTTTCTACCTCCATGATCTGACACCTGACTTGGTGACCTGAGTGATGGACATTGAAAATATAATTTGTTGTATTGTATAAGTTGGATCACTAGAGATTGCCAATGTCTAAAAAAAAAGAAAAAAAAGAAAAAAAAATGTCTACCTACTCACCCCAATTTTATCAGGACTAAAATAGGAAACACAACATTTTTTTCCTAGGCCTTAGCTGGTAATGTGTTTATTCGTTCTTTGCTGGATACCAGTACAGAGATCTCTTGACCGCCCGTTCCCACTGCTCCACAATGTGCCGGTACTTCTCCCACACACCCTCAGACACCGGCCGAGGCTGGAAGACCCGCTCTGAGGTCTGTAGACCCTTCAGTTCTTCCTTGCTCTTCCACATCCCTGCATCAACAATAACTACTTGTGAGATCACTGCTTCTGGTTCTGTATAGCTGGTATAACCACCCTTTGGCCTAACACCAGCTTTGAAGGCATGCAGTGTGGTGGCAGCTGGCTATATTACACCGAACGACCTGTTACACTCAATCTTTACACATCTAACTGCAGGAGTTGTTCAAAGCTTTCTAGTGATCATGACCCAACTGTGCTTGGTGGCAACAAGTTCCACTCTACAATAGTTCTTGCAAAAAACAAATTTTTGATCACCCAAATTCTTGGTTGATAACTGTGATATTTGAAGGCATGACTGTTTCTTGTTCTTTTCTGGCATTAGATACTTAGTGGTTAGTACCACATGCATAGCCTAGCCATTTTTCGTCTGTCTTCCAGCGACACCCACTGTAGGTAACAATTTAACAGAGTTATGAGACATGCAATGTCTTGGTGCAAGTGTACAAACCCTTCACAAAGAGGTGGATGTGCGGGGGTGTAGGTTAGGGGATTGTAATTATATAAAGTGTAATCAGACCTTCCTTAACGTGGTTGGCACTTCCACCTTTGATCCTTTTCAGTTCCTCTTTATCCTTCCATATTCCTGTATCCGTCAGGGGCAGTAAGGTAGGGGCAAGTATATACACAAAAATGTTTTTAAATCTGATCACAATATCTTAAGCATGAGTAAAGGAACCACCGGACTAAACTGGTTTGGTTCAAACTTAAAACACAACCACCTTCCCCCTCCTACCATGAAATCAAGTCCCGGAAAATAAATTTCCATAAAATGTACGTACCAACAGCAAGTCCTGCTAGAAAGGCTGCCCCAAGGCTGGACATGTCCACGTGTTTGGGCCTGGTGATCGTCCGGTTCAGGAGGTCAGCCGTCAGCTGCATCACAAAACTGTTGTTGGAGACCCCACCATCAGCTCTGTAACCAGAAGACCAAACAAAACTGCAGTTGGAGACCCTATAACTAGCTCTTCCATAGAAACATCACATAAAACTGTTGTTGGAGACCCCACCATCAGCTCTGTAATCAGAAGACCAAACAAAACTGCAGTTTGAGACCCTACAACTAACTCTTCCATAGAAAAATCTCATAAAGAATTGTATATAATACAATGAGAGTACTTTTAATGTCTAGGCACTTTCTCTTGCACTACCCTATATCTATAATGCAGATATTACTGTCAGCTCATGTTGCTATGTAATGACTATAACATTAAGAGAAGTCACTGCATAGCCGTCTGTATAGCCGTGCAAATACTATTATACGCAAACTCGCTTATTGTTCTTCATATGTTAAAAAGACGTTGTTTACAGCTCATTGCTCCCACCTTTTTGCTGCACAGTTGTGGGACAGAGCTAGTTCTAGAATTGTATCAAAGTGTCGAGTTGCTTACAATAACTGTCTTCGCATCATAATGTCACTACCCAGATTTTGTAGTGCAAGTGAAATGTTTGTATACAATAGGATTGACACATTTGATGCTACATGGCGTAAACAATGTTACTCATTTATATCCCGTCTATACAAGTCATCAAACAACATTATCCAATCTGTTCTTAAATCTGAAGTGATATTCCGTAGCAGATTCTTTCGCAATAACTGGGCCCGTCTGTACATATAGTCATATTATTCTTTTACTGATGTAATTGTGTGTGTATTTTATATGTATGTTGTATATGGGCGAGTTATGCCTGAAATAAAGAAAGAAAGAAAAGTACAAACAAATGACTTACCTGATGTAGGTAATTGGTATTTTTGTTTCGTTCAGCATGGTTTCATAAAGTTGCTTGTTTCTAAAAATACACAAAGAATAAAAATGTCAATTTGTCAATTCAAATTTGTCAAGCTTATAAACAGTTCAATATGATTTTCATGTAGTAAAAGAAAGGGTGGGACTGTACACCTAATTGGAGATGGAGAGTTTTGTAGATGTACCTGAAGACTAGTGACTCCAGCAGAGCCCTGAGCATGTGAGCCTTGGTGGTGGTGGAGGACAGGCCCAGAAACAAGGAGCAGGCTCGGGGGTCATTCACCGGGGCCTGCACACAACATGGAATGGGATGGGATGGGATGTAGAGAAGGGACATAGACATATTCACAGAACCGATGTTGGCAGCATGCATGTTGGCAAAACATACATTGCCTCTATAAAACCCAGATTTTTCATGGCTTTCATTTCATGTTTAGTCAATGTTGCATCATAATTTTGCCAATTGCAGGCAATATTTTTCCAATATATGAAAACTATCCTTGGGATATCATCCTTAGATGCACAAATACAACCTTATTCTGCTTCAGTACTGTACTTACCTGAATGCCATTGAAGGCAGGAACAAAATATACCCCACTGGAATCTGAGTGAAAAAAAGGGAGGAAAAATATGCCCCTGGTCATTCTTTTTGTCTGAGATCAGATTTGTAGTTTCGACAAAAAAAAAAAATTAATCACAATTCATGTAAAACAAAACCTATTTGAACCTCACCCTCAACAGACTCTGCCAACTCAGCTGTCTCAGCATAATCTTCAAATAGACCTGTTAAAAAACAAACAAACAAAAACTTATGCTACAGGCCTGTCCTTGGTGCTGAACACCTTTCACGCACAGGTATACACATTCGTCCTTGGTGCTGAAGATTATCCACACACAGGTAAACACACCTGTCCTTGGTGCTGAATGCCATCCACACACAGGTTAACACACCTCTCCTTGTTGCTGAACACCTTCCACACACAAGCAAACACCCCTGTCCTTGGTGCTGAACACCATCTTCACACAGAAAAACATGCCTGTCCTTGGTGCTGAATACCATCCACACACAGGCAAATATACCTGTCCTTGGTGCTGAACACCATCCACACACAGTCAAACACACCTGTCCTTGGTGCTGAACCCCATCCACACACAGTCAAACACACCTGTCCTTGGTGCTGAACCCCATCCACACACAGTCAAACAGCTCTAGTGCTTCTCAATATCAACAGGTAAGAAAATCATTACAGTTAAACCTACCAATAGACCTGGCCCAGTCTATAGCAGTTCCAGTGTCGCTGGCGTTTCCCTCTGCCAGAAAGACAATCTCGTCTCCGATCTTCCAACCAATCAGTGGGTACAGACCTAGACATAGACAAGATACAAAAAATCGCACTGTCACAAATACTATATATACTGTGTTTCTAATGACACAGCCAGATTTACCAACCTGTTTTCTTTTTTTAAAAATCTCTTTTTTTTTAAACTGAAAGATCAATTTACTTAAGTCTATTACCTGCCATGGAGGTATGTGGGGTACTACCAACGTTGATGTCCATGAAGCTCCCAGTTCCCATGGTGCATTTCACATCCCCAGGGTCAAAGCAGCACTCACCAAACATGGCCGCCTGTTGGTCTGCAACCTGTCACAGGATTGGTCAGATTTAACTACACCTACATGCATTCAATAGCATTCAATTGTATAAAATTGCACAAATATACAAGCAAACACATGTCACAATACCTACCAAGGAAGCAATGGGTATGGGAGCACCAAACCACTTTGTTTCACAGACACCATGAATCTTACTGGAAAGAAAGAAAAAAAGTTATAAAACTGAACTTGCTCCTGGTGCTGAAGTTTGAACATCATTCACATAAACACACAACCCTGTCCCTGGTACAAAGCAACATTTATCAAAGCATACTGTATTTGGCTTTGAATATAATAACTATGTAAAAAGGTCAAACATTGAAGTATGAAATTGTCAAGTATACCTTGTATCCTCCACTGGAGGAAAGATAGAAATGGGGATGCTCAACAAATTCGTAAAGAATTTGTTCCATTGTCTCTGTAAGGAAAGAAATAAGAAATAAGTATTGCTAATGCAGTAATAGAAAACTTAAATCACAGCTACGTGAACATTTACTGTGTGCTTATCTATGAGCAGACGTCGGTACATGTAAAAAAAATCATGAAGACACACTTTGAACCTAGGTTTCACTATGCATGATCATGTAGTCTGAGAGTAAATTTGAAAAAGTAGTGCCAGTAAAGCCACACTGACTTAATTTTATGGATGACAGCCTCTGAATTCCCTCAAATTAGTGCGCGTGGGCGAATAAAAAAATTCCAGCCAAAAAAATGCTGATAAACCTGGGTGACACCCTCCATAGTTACTGCCAGCTCCCTACTATTGCTAGCTACCATGGACAGGCCAGAGCTTTCTCGGCAGTGATTTTTTTGAGAACAGGCAAAAATCAATGCTCACACAGATGTCATCAATAAAATAAAATCAGTGTGGCCTAATTTAAACCTACTATGTATGGATCATAAAGTCCTGTTGAACTGGCACAAGAATAGTCAGTGGCATACACCTGGCCTGAAAATAAAAGGAATGAAACAATGCTAGTGGTAGGCATCAACAGAGAAAGATATGCACATTTGACAGGATCTGTCCTTGGTGCTGAACACAATCCACACACATTCATACACATTTCTCTTGGCATTGAATGTCACATATACATACATGTAGACCTGCCCTTGGTGCTGAATGTTATTACAGTATATATCCACACACAGGAAAATACACCCCTGTCCTTAGTATCAAACACACATACCTGTCACTGGTGCTGAACACCATCCATACATAGGCATACAACACACATACTGACAATGGCAATGATAAAATATCCAAGAAACAAAGACAGGAGAAAGAAATGCAACTGTGCCCACCTCCTGTTAGTTTCCACAGCAGCCAAGTGTCAATGGTTCCAAAAGAAACCAGACCATTAAAGGCACGTCTCCTCAACTACAGACAAAAGAAAAAAAGATTCAGAAGCAACACTTTTCAGTTCATCAAGATATGACTGAATACATTAAGATATTGGAATATGCATTGCTTAACCACTGTGCAGAGATATGCTTTGGGTACATCTGTTCATGTGTTTGCTTCTGTTTTCATTGCCACTTCTGTCCAACTTCTATACACGGAAGAAACATGCACAAAGAGGAGCAGACTACTTTGAGGAGCACACTAAATTGAGGGCAGCAAGAAATTGGACTTACTGTGAGGTTATTCTGCAGCAGCCACATGACTTTCATTGTTATCTGAAAAGCAGTCATTTGCATATTGTGAATTACGTCTATCTATTTATCTATGTATTACAGTGTAGTTTAACTTACATGTGGCTAGGGTTACCAAACTAGCCATTTACTATTAGTACATTAGAGAGGCCTATAAACAGTACAAACATATTGCACTGTTCTTGTGATTACTGTTTAAAGACGGTGTTACACCAAAAGACAGTTTACCTGTTATTTAAAACAAACAAACAAAAACAAACAAACAAACAATCTCACTTGTTGGGGGAGGAACTTCAGTACATTAGCTGCCAAAAACCGTTTACTTCTGGACATGAGGTACAACAAGCTTCCTCCACCGTGGACTGCCTAAAGATGATAACGTATACAAAAGGTCATTAACACAACATCTGTTTCATACAATATAATAACAGTGATTAACAAATTGTAACTACAGTACTAGTGTAATTGCAGTCTATACAATACACAAGTTCAAAATGATATGAAAATAAGTCCTCACAGATTAGAAAACATGATATGAACAGCATAGATTACCTGGCACTTAACATGTTTTTATGGAGAAAATCTGACAACTGGTGTAACTAACGTTACAGACTGACAAGAAGGTCAAATTGGTGTTCAAAATGGACTCTCTGCTAGGAGGAAATCAATAGCATGGTGGAGGAATATGATAATGAATTAATAAGAAAGAAATTCCTAACAAATCTAAATGCTTCATTGAGGTGTCAACTCATTAATTTGTTGTTGTTGTTGTTGTTATTGTTGTTGTAACAGTTATAGAACAGGAGACAGATGTATTCCTACCTTCATTGTTAAAGAGTTGTTCCACGATTCCACCAGTTCTGAACCTCTCAAGTCCTGCCAGGTCAGGAAATTATGGTACAGTTCTCCTGTCTCTCTGGGTGGGTGAGGATGAATACAGAAAAAATTATCATAATGGTGTTGGTAATATTCAGAAAATTAACAATGAAACTCTTTTGTCTAGCTGTTTTAAGCAGATGTCCATCCATTCATTTCTTAGTTTCTTCTTTCATCCATTTGTCCATCTATCAATCCATCCATCCTTCTGTCCATTCATCATGGACCATCTTTAATTTCCAGCCTAGCTGAAAAACACAGACCAATACAACGACCATTGAAAAATCTCTCAAAAATACATGCTAAAACCAAACATCTGCTTGGAGGTATTTCTGACCTGTCCCACATGGTGAAGGTGCACCTCTGTGTGGAGATGCCCAGCCCTGCCACCTGGCCAGCTGTAACACCTGCAGCTGTACAGGAACAATAACCATGGAAATATGAGCTTACTTAATAATAGACAGCACGTCGGCAGAACGTACTGCGCCTGCGCGAAACCCGTACATAGCATTTCGGCAGAATGTCTCATATAACTTATTATAAGGTTGTATTCGCTCATATAAGGTTAGCATTTTGACAGTAGTTTCCAAATGTTGTGTCGGAAAAAATATCCTCTGCAACAGGCAAAATTCTGATGCAACGTTGACCAAAAACCCAACGAAAAACGCAAAAATATGGGGTTCTGCGCAGGCGCAGTACATTCTGCCAACGTACTATAATAGACAGAACTCTAATTCATGTCTAAACATATTACAGGCTGAACAAACAAAATCAGTCATTTCCAAAAAAAGAACAGAATACATTTTTCCCTTTTTGGCCTTCTAGTCTGTTAGTGTTTGTGACAGTGCTAATAAAGTGTATCAAACCAACCTCTAATGGCCTCATTAACAACATCTACAAAGTCTGTCCACAGGACTTCTGGGTCCATCTCTACCCAGCCTGGCTGGGGGTGCAGTAAATGGACCTGGGGAAAATGAGCAAGATACAGTTAATGTTACATGTGGCGTTAACTAGTACTTTCACTGTAATATTCTATTCCAATCATAAACTATAATATTATTGTTACTACAGGGATATTTCACTTGCAGTCAGTCGAATATCATGAAAAAATGAAATGTAATTAATTTTATCTCTTCCTTGTGTGATTTTGTATGTATGTACTTGTGTGTAACATAATGTTATGCGTGTATGTGATTTTGAATGACGACTTTTACGGCTCAATTCAATAATGAACATCCTGGCGGTTTTCTATGATACTACAGCAGAACCTATATCTTCCGGATTTGATATAATTTTCGTGTTATGGTTTGGTAGTGATGCAGTGATGTCGTTCTTTCGGCATATGACGTTTATCTTTTGAACGCTTTGTCATATTTTACGCTATCCGTTGAAATGAGTTGTGTGTTATTTCACGTAAGTGAAACGTATTTTAACCAGATGGCTGCAATGTTTTACAGAATAAACCATTCATTCATTCATCTCTTCGGTCTATCATATCACAGATTCTACCTTCTTGCTGCTGGATCCCTTGACGTTGGCGAGTTTATCGTACACATGGCAGCGTAACGTCGACGTGCCGACGTCCACTCCCAGCACGTACTGGTCCCGGGGCCCGCCCCGTGGCTCCCGCGGGCCGGCCTGCGCATGCTGCCGAGGACCGCTTTGCGGCGGCACGGTGGCTGAATCACCACCGCCTGCCGGGGTGACATCTTCCTCAGAAGACTCCCTAGGATCATCGGACATCTTCAATAATCTTCATAAACAAGCAGACGTTTAATAAAAGACTTTTAACACCAAATCATCATTGAACTGGTCCAAAGTGCACACCTCTGAAAGTTATAACCTTTGAACTTTCAAACAAGACTGTCTCTCCTACTGTACATTTTTAGTGCCTGTGTAAACAAAATATCAACAGAAGAGTATACATGCAGATTTTGAGTCATATTCAAAACATTAATTATTATCAGAAGTAGTTCAATAATATGAAATGTACGTTTATGAATATTTTGTTGAATTTTTGGATAAGCAAAGATTTAAATCCGCAGGGCAGCTATGCATCAATGCCCTTTGACCCTATCTTCCGGAAGTGTACGTGTTGCTTTGGCGGGCTCTTCAAAAAATGTAAGGTTGGTCCAGGAATGTTTCGGTTCGTCTTAGTCTAAGTTCATTATTGGCAAACCTTCTACTTCACGCAGTTTGTGCAAAACACGCGGTTTTTTGGGAATCAAGGCTGGCCATAATTTGCTGCTTTTGTGATTTGTTTATGTCTTCGTTGTACTACTGGCCCCATGCCCCCCTCCCCCACAAAAGATGTACTTGTACACAAAAGATGAGCACCCTCTTGTACTCTTTATTCCTTGGCTGTGCACAGAACTTTAGGATGTAAACTTATTCTACTGGCTGATGTAGAACACTATTGTGCCCTTGCACAAGCAAAGGTACGAAAGTAACGGGTTCCTTACTGGGCGCCCAGTACGGAAACCGTGGAGAAAATAGCGTCGATACTCGGGGCCCAGTTCTGAAGAAAGCTCTAAACTGGAATTCCAGTTCGGACGCGGCGTTATTCCAGTACTGAAGCTTCGTCAGAACTGGAAGTTCAGAACTGAATCTTGTTTCGGAACTCGTTTTCCAGACCTGAACGCCCGTCGGTACTCGGACCCCAGTACTGTGTTGCGTCCCGGCTACAGGAAGGCTGGTTCAACTGGTCATTCAGTACTGGTTACCCAGTTCGGAGGTCATTCAGTACTGGAAAGCCGAGTGTCGATGTACCTAAGTAACGGGTTCCGTACTGGATTGACCAGTAAAAAGTGACTCTACAGTACTGGAAGCCGAGTTTTCAAATTATTTCCGAACTGGGCTTCCTGTTCTCACGTTCTAATTTGTACTGGGATGTTCCAGTACTGAATACGATATGTCTCAATACAGTAGTAGAAGTAGCCTTGCTGACATCACCAACGTATAAACTAGTATTGGTCTATAACTGGTCGATGTGCCGATCTTCAACAGCCCGCTCTTCGTTGTTAGCCGCCCGGCAGTTTCTCTCGTCTCCCGTAGACGCTTCCTGTAGGTATTCTCGTTGTCCTCCGGCAGCCGTGTTCGCCTTATGTTGCGGCGGCCGTCCGGCAGCTTGCCCGGCTTTACTACCGCCCGGCAGCGCTTGTAAGCCGGGCTATACTCACGCCAAAGCCGCTCCGCGTTTTCCAGTACGGAAGGAACGTTCAGTTCTCGGTTTCCAGAACTGATTCAGAGTTTTCCAGTTCTGAAGTCGCCTCAGATCTGGACGCCCAGTTCTGACAGAACTTCCGAACTGGAAGTTCAGTTCGGAAGGCACCTTCAGTACTGAACACCGAGTACTGAGGGAGGAACCCGTTACTTAGGTACTTTTGCCTTGCACAATAGCCTACTAAACTTATTCTAAAGTAAAAAGAGTGAAAACAAATCGAGTGCTGTCACATAAATATATCTAAAATGCCCCTGTACTTTTACATGAAACTATACATTGTACTTTTTTGCAGATCACCATGGGGAAAAGAAAGGAACCGACCCACAAGCCTGTCCCTTGTGGAGTGTGGGTTTCCAAGAAGAGGCAGAAGCAGGTGTGTATATTAAAACTTCCTGTGGTATCTATATCATATTCCAGGGATTTCCCTAGCCTTCTGCTGAATTCAATCTTACCTTAGATTTTGTTCCTCATTCTCTGCCCTATGGTCATTTAAGTGTTGAACAATTTCTTCCTTCCCTTCAGTTGTTACTGCCGCAGCCAAAGCGTGCCAGGCTGTCATCTGTGACTGTCATTCCAGCACGCCAGCTAGGTGGCACTAGAGAGCTGCCCAAACGACAGGCCACCATCATGGAGATCTTTGGCAGGAAAGATGCTGACCCAGCTGCTTCTGTCTGCAGTGTGACTTCAGGTCAAGTTTGTGATTCTAGCAAAAGTGAGATTTCAACACATGCCTATGATTTACAAAATAAAGGTACATATAA
Source organism: Branchiostoma belcheri (assembly GCF_001625305.1). NCBI lineage: Eukaryota > Metazoa > Chordata > Leptocardii > Amphioxiformes > Branchiostomatidae > Branchiostoma > Branchiostoma belcheri. The sequence continues at coordinate 1,193,172 of NW_017804520.1, forward strand.
TATGACAATGATAATTATTTGCACATTCATGCCCATGTGGGCTAAGCGCAGTACATGTACTTTTACATAAGTCATATAGACACTGAAATTCTACAGAAGTGCTACACTACATCTGTTGCATACAGATCATTGATTATATAGCAAACTGAATTCACAAACATTGATTTCATGTTTAATATGAATATATAGTATACAATGTACATGATTGTAAAAAAATACATGTACATGATTAGTCTTTTGAGTGATGTGCTACAATCATTCCCAGACCAATAATGACATCTTATACATACAGGTACAGCACAGGACCACCAGAAAGCACCAGATTCCAACAGACTCGATGCTAAATATATGTCTCCAGAGTCGGCTGAACAACAAAACATACAGAAGACTTCACAGAAGAACTTGTCAGATGAAGAGGAATACAGCTATAGTTTAACAGATAACTCACAAAATGACCAGACTCTTTCCCCACTCAAGTACACGCTAAATTCTCAAGGTAGCATAACATGGAAGACTCCATCCATATTGCCATTTAGTGAGACCAGTGATGACATTTTCACTCAAAATCAGACTGAGAATGATTCTGAAACACCACAGTCAAAGACAATATGGAAACCAGGGGATGTTACAGAGAGTTGTGAACATGCAAAGCACCAGAAAACAAGAGTTGAAAAACTGCTGCAACAGACTGAAAATTATGAAGATTTGTCCCCACCCATGTATACTCTGGACACACAAGGAGACCTGAAGGCCAAGTGCCCAACAGAACACAGTTGTCCTCAGACTTTAGGTCACCAAAGTCTAACTCTTCATGAAAAGTCAATGTTTGATGCCATGCCATGTACTGAGGCATTGTCACCTCTGCAGTACACGTTAGACACACAGGGGGAGCTGGTGTACAATGACAACCACTGCTGTGGAGATGCAGGGAGTTGGCAATCAGAAGAGAGTCATCCTTTAACGTGTGAACCTAGTGATGAGGAAACTGAAGATGGTTCTCAGTCTTTAGAGCCAGAGGAGTTATCACAGCTTAGGTACACACTAGACTCTGAAGGAGAACTGAGGCGTAAAGAAATTAGTAACAGTCATTATTGCACAAACAGTCCAATCCTCAGTGATGGAAAAGTTTTGGATGAACATTGTAACTCTCTCAGCTACAGTGAAAAATTATATGATTCACAGTCATTTTGAAACTGAGAATAAAGTCCCTGCAAAGATAAATAAATTTACAGTAATTGCATCTAACGAAATCTGTGAAATAGCAATCTTCAATGGTTTGTAACTTTGTACTTACTTGAAAATAAATTTGCCTTGTATTGAAACATATTGGCGTTTCTTTCCTACGTATAGTAATGAATGTAGTTAACTGTTCCCACTTCAAGAACCAAAGTATTGCCTCCTTGCGGAATTTGAATGTATTACATCTATTGAGGCTTCATTCACAGGCAATTTTCTCAAGTTCGTCTGGGCAGGAAAAACTTGCATGGGGACACTTATTGTCAATGTTAGAAAACCAATTGTACATGTACAACGTTTTATCACTCGTGTCAGATCAGGGAGCTAGAAAAGATTGATCCCTTCCAGGGGTCCACCTCCAAAAAAGTCTAGAGTCGGCAGGTTTTTCTAGGGCGGTCGGGAAACAGGAAACACAACCTTTTTTTCCTAGGCCTAACAACTTGCAAACTGTCGCACACTCCACCTGTCAATCAATCACGGCGAATTCCCGCGTAAAATTCCGACCAATGGGTGACCCTGACGGCGGGACGGCTGTGTGATGTAGATGCCGACAGCTGTCGCGCCATTTTTACTGCACGCACAGCTAGCCTAGTAGCGTACCCAGACTGTTGAATCACGTTCCGGAGCGGTGGAAGCAGCAACAGTCATAATACATCCTCCCTACGTGTGTTTATACTTCCTTAGTATATAACCTAGGCTATTCCGCCAACGCGTCTACCAGCGTCACGACATCGCAATCTTAACGTCTGCGTTTAGGACACGGACTCATTTCTGCTGCTTCCTGAGTTGGCATAACTGGGCATTCTTCAATCCGGTGTCGACACAAAGAGACATTTTACTATCTCCACAAACCAGGTACGTATAACCTTATGGGAAAATGTCATGATTTAAACTTGAACACGGGTGCTATGCAGGGCTTCCTCTTAACAATGAATGGAATCACGTCGCTGTACTACCCTTTTTACCATCTCCCCACCATCGAAACCAATGTAATTTTGCTTTAATCCATCCAAATTAGAGCTTTGCTCTCGAAATTCGCTGCTCTAAATGTCAGGGGAAAGCCCTCAATTATCTGTATGAAAGCCGTAATGATTTTTCGTGCCAGACAACTCGTGGTACACATTCCCGTTCCTTGATATATCGGCCTTGGCGTCTTCCTTAGCCAGACCAATATCTGCAGCGACATTTTCTCCGCTTTACTGGCGGTTGAAATGCATGGGAGAAGACAGTAATTGCTTCAGCTATCGAACACCTGTGGCATGCACCATTTCTTGGCACAGATAACTTGCACGTAGGATGATGTTTGAAGGTACCAGAGTGTAAAAATGTCAGTGTAAAACGGTTAGAGTAGCGTGTTTTCAATGAGTAAATAGTACAGTAGTAGGGCAACGTTAGTGTGTAAACAGTAGTTGATGTGTAAACTACGCAGTTCGTGTAAAAGGTAGTTGTGACATTTAAAGGTACTGTTTTTCGTGTGTAAAGGGTTTTCTGCGTGTAGACCGTAGTATGTGTAAATGGGTTTTGCCAGCGTACCAACGGTGGTGGTCACTTTGTGAAGGATGATTGGCGTGCGAATACTCAAGATGCCCTCTTTGTCAACACAGCCAACATGTACCAGCACGTGGTCTCTGTTTACTATCAGATGGTGTCTGGTTAAATATGTCTAGATACATGTGTAATCTTTATAGTGTCTTCGTCGTCACGTTATCCTTTTCGTTCTTTATCTAATTCTCCGCACGACATCGAATATCTAGAGCCGTGTAGATGTTCAAATAGCAATACTGGTGAAAGGTCAGTTCTGGCCCGTGTACTGGGCTGCGTGGATCCTGGCACGAACTGTGGGCACAGATCGAACTTGGAAGTTATCCAAGTCATCACTACATTGTTAAGGTCACCCCACACCTCCTAAAAGGGTTTTAACGTCTGTATAGTAACATTACTATTAGCTATCATCCCAAATATAGAAAACCATCCTTTTTTGAGAATTTGAAATTAGGAAGAAAATTTCGTTTTGATTTTCATATAATTTAGAAAATGGTAAATTATTGCCATCAATTATTAGCTGAGTTAATTGCACGTTATTCTAAACGAATTCGCTCTCGTAAATTTTAAGCGTAATGGCTGTCAAATATTGCTTCATAAATCAGCGTTCTATCAATTGTACATCAATGGCTATTTCAGAGGTTTGAGACTGGTCAGGCAGTTGGAAATCCCTACATTGCAAAACCAGTCATAGATTATCTGGAACCACTGAAGACCGGATATTATCTGTCGTAAATGGCAGTGATCGTCGGGAAACCCTTTCTTGATTTGAATAAGGCCCGATTTAGACTAGAAACGCTTAAGGGGTTTTGGCCAGGGAAACGTTTTGGAACGGTTAACCGTTCCCGGTCTAAAGAGGAAAAAACGGTTTGTTATGGGTTTTCGCGGACCGTTTCCGAAAACCACCTCCATCGTGGTTTTCGACCGTTTCAGAACCCTTCAGCGGGGGGCCCGAAACGCTTTTTGCTAGGTCTAAAGTCAAAGGGTTTCTTGAAACGGTAAACCAGGTCACGTGTCATATGCTAGTCACATGCTAATAAGCCCGCGCGCGTCCATTTTCTGGTAGATTCGCGCCATATTCGATTGTGTCCATTTTCGCCATTTTATATCAGGTATTTCTCGAATTTTCGTCATCCTTTATGTCTGGGGGGATGGCAGAAGGCCAGGGGAGGGTCTGGACCCAAGAAGAGATCCGCTGCTTGATCAGCTTGTGGGCCGATCAAACTATACAATCCCGCTTGGAGACCTCGCGTAATAGGGAGGGCATACAGATGCTTGTGGACGGGCTGGCGGCTGAGGGGTATTTACGCACCCCAAAGCAGGTTCGGGCGAAGTTCAAGGCCCTGAAACACAAGTATCATAAGGCCAATGAGGCAAACCGTAGAAGCGGTTGGGGAGGTCATCATAGGTCACTGTGGGTCAGAAACATCCTGCGCCACGGGCGGCCCGAAACGCTACCGACTCTGTGTCTAAAGACGAACCGTTTTCTGTGGCGAAACGTTTCGTACCGTTTCGAAACGGTATACCGTTTCTAGTCTAAATCGGGCCTAAGATTATCTGGAATACCCCAAGAGAGCCTCACGCGTGCTGGGCCCGCCAGTGAACTCCAACTCGCCCCGGCGGATGACGGATCGCCCTATTGATGTTGTGGACGGTTTTCCGATCACCGCTCGCCGCCGGGCAAAGTCGGGGTCCCGAGCCGTAAACAGATGGCCATGGCGGGCTTTTAAGGCACGGAACACTGCTCTTTTCGATACCCTTGTTCTTAAAATTCTAGTATTCCAGCTACGAGAAACAACGGCCACCAGACGCGCGCTGTGAACCAGTGGATTCCACCACCACAAAGGATTTTTGTGACAAGCTGGGAGGTAATACTAGACGTTGTCTTTTTCTAGAGCTCTCTTCCTAGCTTACATGATTACAAACGGTTATCTTAATGTGTGTATGTCTAAGGACGTCAGGACGTGTATGCTGATGTTGTGTGTTGATGTACCAGTCATCTGCGAATGTTGTCGTTAGCGTTCTGTTGACCACCGAAGCACAACTGTCGTGAACACTGATGCCATGTGTTCGTATGTGTGTGTGAATGGTCCCGTTTTGTCCTTGGCCCAGTCTCCACCATTTCTGGGGGCTGAGAAATCGGCTAATAAGGTGAAATAATTTACCAGAGAGCTTAGCCGACTATAGGAGTTCAATTCACATTTTTTAAACCCCCATAGTCGCTCCGACTTCATTCCCTGGCGAATTATTCTTCCTTTTGTTAATAGCCGATTTCCACAACTAGCATATTTCCCAGCGAGCCTAATAGTCCGGAAGAGACTGATGACTACCCCTGGTCCTTATGGTTCCGATATTCATAGACGAAACCTGGGAGACCTATTCATGAAACCTGGGAGACTGGGAGGACTGTGATGAAGTGGGACAGGACATAGAGCATGATTTCCTCCTCTAGATACGGGACGTGACGTGTTTTAATAAGGCTAAGGAAAGAAAAATGTTGTGTTTCCGGCTATACGACCGACCCTAGCAAAAAAAAAACGACCCTAGCAAAAAAAAAAGCCCTAGCCTAGGCCGCCGATGAGAGACATAAAATTTTCCATCAGACAATATAGTGCTGCATACCGGTTCACTGGGCCAAATATCAGAACCGGACCTGGCGTTTCGGCTCAAGTAAAATAAATGCATAATATTTACCTTTGCATATGGTCTGCTCTGTTAATTCTTATTCAAACACATTCATACACAGTGTATATGGTCAGACAGGAGTCTAAATCCCTGTTGCTATAAAATTGCAACATGATATAACCCAACACCAGTTACCATGGTGGCGTCTGGTTCAGGTCATTGACCTTATTCGTTTGGAGAAGAAGAAGAAGAGGAAACAGAGCAAAAACAATATGTTTTCCTTCGGTAAACATAAAAACACCACCAGTATACTGGTGCATTTCAGTGTTACAGAAAGTGCATGTATTTGTTTGGTATTTATTTGATGAAGTGAAGTGAATCCCTACCTACCGACCCTAGTTTTTCAGTACCGTTATAGAAAACACAACTTTATTTTTCCTAGGCCTGTCTCCAGCTCCGATCTTCCGAATGAAAACACAATGATCTGTCATTAGATGAAGGGATGTTTTGCTGGTCGTTGGTTCAAGTAACGATGTAATCGGTAGTGCGTCTGAAGGAAGGGTTTTCCGTCGATCACTGACACTTAAGACGGATAATATCCGGTCTTCAGTGGTTCGGGTCCAAGTTTCTTCCGTTCAATTACCACTGGGCTGATTGGATCGGTCGCCGCTGGAATTACACACTGTTTTATTGATATGCATCTTCGTAACGAAATGTCAGGAAGCGGAGAACTGTAGATATGTCTCCACTATGGTTCTCACCTACGGATTGATCTGCTGGATACGTATCCTGCGGCAGATTTAATTCGTTGGTGATGGGAAGGCCTAGGGAAAAATTGTTGTGTTCCCAGGCGAAAAAACTAGGGTCGGCATCTTGTTTTTTTCGGGCCTCCTTCTTTTTTTTTTGCGTTCTCGCATTAGATTTAGGGTCTCCAGAGGACGTCATCCATAAAAATTAGATGGTGTAGCCTAATGTATGTTGTGTGAGTAAATGATACTTCTTACACCCAGCCACGAAAAACCAACGGTTCCCCCTGCCAACACGCATTCTTGGGGCGTCCAGAATAGTTCCCAGGCGATCCAGGAGGTTATAATTTTTGCTCTACGGCGAAGCAATTTGTGATTTCTGACGTGCCCGTTTCAAACCTGTGGCGCGGATCTTTGGGGAGGTGGGATACAGATTTCATGGTTGATCGAAGGCGTGGAAAGGTGACATTCATACTCTCCTAGCAGAGGCTGATGGGGGAAGATCGTTACCTTTTATATATGGCCCCCTTTTTTGTCGCTACCCTTGGGTGGCGCATGCCCTCTCTGGCCAATGGATACTGCCTGACCAATTTGATACTGTCATTTTGCCACCCTAGGATCTGCTTGGAGATTAGACATTCATACCACACTGCGGCCCATGCAGCCGCCATTACAAAATCTCTAAGCTAGATCTTTCGCCGGCTGCAAGACAGTAACAAATTGGCCAGGCAGTATCCATTTGCCAGGCAGGTTAAACCATTTGCCACTCGAAGGTTGGGCTGGCGTAAAAAAAGATACCTGTCTAAAACAGGAAACCCCGCTGAAAATGCCTAAAACACGCCACAAATAAGTCAAACCGCAACCTCTGCTTGGAAAGTACGCCAAAAATAGGCCAAAGGCTAAACCTCTGCTGGAAAGTACGCCAAAGAATAAGCCGAAGCCTAAAGCTCTGCTTGAAGAGAAGTCATAACATACGTACGTCAGACCGACAAGATTGTAGACTCTGTTCACGGGCTGTGTACTCTGTCTGGGCCGGCTAACCCTCGGACTCTTCCTGACTACAAATAAAGCAATCTCCAAGCAGATACTGGAAGGGTAAATCGCAACAGCACCTTTCTGGGACCTAACTGTTATCCAGCCCAGCCGGTCGGTGGAAATAAGTACGGAAACACAGACAAACACACGGACACACGGCGAAAACAAAACTTCCGTGCACGAAGCTCGATGAAACCAATGACATTATACAGAAGTCCTTGGTAAAACTATTGGTGCAACGTTCTCAGCCTGGCACTATTGAAGAAATAGCTATAGAAGATCACCGTCATATTTCATAAAAACTGGCAGGGAATCTTTGCTCTTGTCTTACATATTTTACATGCAGGCAATGACCAGGCCGATAATGTCATAAAGATATTGTTATCCTCTATGTATCAGTGATTGTGCACGGTTTTTTTTGTGTGTGTCATGTTTCCCACATCAAGTCTTGCTATACCACACAAATGTTGAGAAGGGCTCTTTTGAAGCCATTCCTTGCTTTTCAAATTGGTATTTTCTGTGTGTATTTTTTGTGTTTTTCTACCAATTCAGACGTAGGGATAACAGCAACATCCTTTGAGAAGCCTTACCTAACAAGGACCCATGCAGATGAATTATTCAGGGAGAGACACGACATAATCTGGTCCTGGCACGGACAGGCACCCGTTCTCAGAATTCCCGGCCATTGTTAGAGCTACAGGATAAATGGAATAGAAAATAATCTGCTTTTCAACCACGCAATTCTGCCCGGGAAAAAGGCTTTGTTCAGTCGACAATACAGAGGCTCGCATAGGGGTTGCCACGATGCCAAAATATCCCATCACAGAAACTCCGTATTTGTTCACACAAACTCCACTTTGAAAAAGACAGACATAACTACATTCCTCAGCAGCAAGAAATTTGCCAGTTTTTGTAATTCAGATAATATTGCGGATGTTGACTGTGCCTTATATAGATATGGGAGATATCATCTATACTTGTATACAAGATAAGTTTCCCGTGTTTAGGCATTTAGATAGAACAGAAACAAATCGTCTTAGTTTATGAAACTAAACAAACCAAGTACATATCATAAGCTCAATATGTTCATGCATCTACGAATCAATGAATTAATTGTAGAGCCTGCTAAAGAGGCTATGCTGTGGAATGTTACAGCACAGACCTCCATTCACAGGTTTATTTAGCGGGTGGAGCTAGAGATGGGGAGAGGACTTGTAGTACGTTATGATGAGGGTTATTTTTGTTGTGGTATGGGGAGAATGTTGACCTCGGAGGTCAGTAGGCTCAGGTCGGCAGCTGGAGAGTGGTAACATCGCGGTCAGCTCTAAAACAACAGCGGTCGACTCTCACTTACCTCCGTGTACGGAAGTTTTGTTCTCGGGTTGTCTGTTTGTGTGTTTGCTTGTGTTTCCGTTGTTATTTCCACGTTATAAGCACGGGGAAGACACTGACAGGACGTTAGGCAATGATCTTAGAAAAGATTATCTCATTTTCTGTCTTCAATTTCCTAAAACATGCGTGTAACACGGATATAAAAGACTACTTGTATTGACTCTCTCTCCCTCGCTCTCGCTCTTTCTCTCCCTCCCTCCCCCCTCTCTCTTTCTCTCTGTGCCTCTATCTCCGTGTCTCTGTGTATCTCTCTATCTCTATGTGTGTATCTCTCTGTGTATCTCTCTATCTCTGTGGCTCTCTGTCTCGCTCTCTCTCTTGATCTCTCGCTGTCTCTTTCCCTCTCGCTCTCTCCCTCTCTCTTTCTATCTAAGTATTGTCAGCTCTTGGGGGTGGTACACTTGGAATTTATTGCGGTCCATTTTACCCCCCTGCCATTAATACCACAACCTCGTTCCAAAAGCGATTGTTCCAATTACCGGGACATGGTGCCTATAACCGTCAAGGACATCATATCGAAGGCCACTAAAAAGGGTTGCACTAATGAGCTTTGGTACATACAAAAGCTCCTTGGCTACATTGGACGTATTTTACCTTCTGGCTAGTACATCTAGATCCTTGGCAGTTTTACGATGTTTCGTGTAATTTCATGATGATGTAGTGAGTCCATGTCTTTATTGCCCTTTTATTAATGGTTTTTATCGACCGAAGAAACAAGAGCTCGTGAAAAATGCAAACGGCACTAGCCTAGGCACCGGTAGTAAAAATAATGAACTTCAATAATTATGTTAGACGCATATTTTACTTGTCATCATACTGGATAAAGTAGAAAGCTGTACAATAAGGAGGTACTATAAAATTTGGGGAGGGGAATAAGTATTAAGGATGCAACAGCCTCTTATAGTACCAAACCGGGTCTCTATATTTGAACGCTTTATTCAATGTACCGTTTTATTGTAACTCTTTGAGCAATATTTCTGAAACTTTAATGTAAATATTAGCATTATCCATTTTCATATGATGACCATATTGTTGATTAATGAGGTAGCAACAATGGGTAGAGACAGGCAATTAATAATACAGTGCAGAAATACGCACAGCTACGTACGATGATATTTGGTATTCAGACCGCCCGCTGGATGCGATTCAGCTGACTGCTCAGAATTTTTGCTTTCCCAAAGCTCCTCTATTTGTGTAGTTATCATCTTCCGTCTGACACAACCGTTGGACAATTGCCGTCCAGGTAAACTGTAACGTAGTTTGTGGGCATCAAGGAGAAACCTAACCTGGTATTCTGGCCCCTCAGATGATTCGGGTAGCTGAAATAATATGTAGACCAGGCTAGGATTTTAAAAAAAAACTCCAATTTCAATAGGACTTATTAGTGGAAAAATTGCCGTCTTTTGTTGTGTTCCTCTGCTATTCAAACGTGTAGTCACCATGGCTACCTCCCAATGGAGGTCAGCCCCACGCAGTTTGTAATCTTCTGTACAATTTCTGTGTTCTATTGTTGTTGCAGGAGACGCGCCGGTGGTGTACGTGCAGCCATGTTGCTGAGGAAGTCTCTCTCCTTGCTGACGCTGAGGCGGGGTAAAGACGTGGAAGCCATCGAACTGTCTGAGACGGAAGCGTCCCGGCAGAAGACTCGCCATGTCGGGTTTATGGTGGTGTACGCCGGGAAGGTACCGCTGGGGGAGGACGTGACGCCGGGGCCGGGGTGTACGGAGTCCGCCGTCTCTCAACTCTTAGGCCCGGCGGCGCACGCGAACGTGGAGGTGCCGGGCCGCCTGGACATCCTACCCCACGGGATCAGAATGTCGAGGTCCCGGGAGGAAAATGACGACGTCCACGACGTTCAACAGCAGCAGCAACAGGACACTCTGACGTTTGACTTGCAGAGAATCGCCTTCTGCTCGGCAGATCACAAGGCGAGGAATAACGTGTTCTCCTGGGTGTACCGGGAGGTGGGCGAGGTGGGGCGGCCCGTGCTGGAGTGTCACGCCGTCCTGTGCGAGAGCCAGCGGCACGCCAAGTTCTTCGCGCTGCGCCTCGGCCACTTCTTCAACTCGGCCTGGAACCAGATGGCGCGAGCTGAACAGTCCCTGCGGCTCCTTCAGGAGGGAAGGAAGATCCGGAGAAGCAGCACCGAGCACGGGTGCCTCGGCGGCGCCTCCACGACAACATATCCAGCCCCTCGCCGCGGACACACGACGTCGCAAACCAACGGTGTGGTCGCCGAGAAACCGACGCAGAACGGTGCGGTACCAACACCGCCTGCCCCCGGTCAGGACACGCTGAAGAACGCCGACGTCTCGCATGCGTCTCAAAACGGGGTCGCCGAGATCTTTATATGATCTCCAAGGACTACAGAATGTGTTGCCGACCAGTATCTCGACACTATTGAACAAGACGTTAGCGAAAAACGCACAGTTGTTTAGATGGAGACCCGAACAACCCATACATGCAATTGACAATACTGTTGTTGCAGATGATGTTGTTGTTTTTGTTCTACGAGAATCTGTAATTATGTTCTTATCGTTCTTGGTCATTATTCCAGCTTGACGACAAAGTTCTGAATGGAAGCGAATGTAGTAATCGCAGTTTTTGGGATTTTAAGTTCCGGACACTCTAAATTAGTCTCTATCAAACATTGACTTTCTGCAAAAATAGTTTTTAAAACGGCCAAACAGACTGAATACTCAGCTCCTATTTAGTCATTTTCTATATATCGTCGCATTAGCGATTCTGGTAGAACTTACGATGTTCGAACGATGGCGATAAAGACATAGATTTTAACCCGAAACGAAAGTAGACAAAAGGCTTTTCTGTAACGGACAGAGCCTTGTACACTTGAATCTGGTGAACAGACATTCAATTGTAACATATCTTTCTGAATAAAACAATTACAATATGTATATATATGTATATATGTAAATAAGCCTTCTAATTTCTTGTCATGATGCACCGTTAAGGGTTTCAAATGCACACAAAAAATAGATTAATGTTAAAAATAATATAAACTGGAACGGCATAGTTTGATAAGTTTGGATAGTCGGGATAAGAAACGAACTTATGACCTGTACCAGGCTTCGGAAGCGGCTGGAAAGAGTAGAAATTGGCTAAATAGACCGATAACATGCCAGGGGAGCTGTTCCGCTGAGGAGGCGGCATGTTATCTATTTGGCCAATCTCTACTCTTTCCAGCCGCTTCCAAGAACTGGTAGAGGCTAGCAAACTCAAGCGACTGGAGTGGAACTCCCCAGAGTGGAAACCAAAGGTGGAATAATCCCGTTATCTGACCAGTTCTGTCTGGATTCCTGTCTATTCTTCAGGCCAATTTTCCCACCAGGACCAACATTCCACTACTGTACAAAACAGTGCGGCTGGGTAGTCATTCATTTTCAAGCAGATGTAGGTTTGATCGAGTCAGTGTTTCACGCCTCTTTGTACTGGTCAGCGTTGTTCTATCTTCCTCCTACTAGAAATGGTTAAAAAGCCTCTAAATGTCCTAACACTAACCAGGATCCTACATCTGCTTGGAATTTTTTTCTTGCGTTCAGATTCAGTAGTGCCTAAAAGAGTAACGTTAACAAGTAGTAACAGTACAGTACAGTACAGTACGGTACAGTACAGTACAGTACAGTACAGTATACTGTTAAAATGGTTCTACGAAACTTTCCTAAGAGTCTCCTATGCCACCTGTTCAAATGTCTTAACAGACGTCTGCACACTGAAGAGCTCACCAAGACAGTCCGGTCTTTCTTTGAACTTTTCCCACACTTCTAAGGGCACCTGAGCAAACCGAGGACTAATTGTGAACCACGCCATGGCTCTTACTGAGATAGCGCGGTCCAGCGGGCACAGGGAGAACACTTGGAACGGGAAGTTTGGCAAGTTTGCCAATATGACTGAACTCGGGCCTGTTTAAACGTTTCCTGTTGTTGCACAATCTCTCGCTGTAAGGGGCTAATCGGGCCACCTCCCCGAGAGAATCAGCCTCTACCCAGGCTTCAAAAGCGGCTGGAAAGAGTACCGATTGGCCAGACTGATCACTTGCCAGGGGAGTTGGTATCCACTCGAGCTCAGAGTACAGTTTGCCGCTCCCGTTCGCAAGCCGCGCCCCGAAGCCTGTTAGAGGCTACAGACAAGGGCCGCTAGAATGATGTATTCTGGTCAAAGGTTAAGACACTTATATAAGATCCGCTTTTCAGCCTTTAACTATGTTAATCTTTTGTTATGACTAATGTTAATGAAAAGGAATCCATTTGTGTCTCGTGTTGTGTTGACTTGCTGACGGCAGGGTGTTGGGAAACACTGCCTCTATGCGGAGGTGAGCAGAAGTGCAGATTACGAACATGCCCCATGAGACATGAGACAAAATAATGCAAACTGGATCAAGTCTGTAAAGAGTCAGACTTTTCAGACATCATCCAGTATCTTTCATCCGTGACTCGCTGACTTCGATTCTAAATGAACCCACGCTTTACTTGGATACATCTTCTCAGAGAGAAAATATTTTCCACCAGGATGAATTTCAGCTGCAGTTCAGCAGGAACCGCAGGGTGTCGCTTGAATAGCCACAATCGTCCATGGTACTTTCTCGTTTGTGAAAGGGTCATTTTCGCATTGCCAGGTACTAGTATAGCATTTGACAACATGAAAGAAAATTAGGATATTCTGGACTTTTATTATTTCTTATTATCATCGTTATCATTATTCGAAGTTAAACTTGTTTATTTGCTTGTTTGTTTGCTTGTTTGTTTGTTTGTTTGTTTGTTTGTTTATTTCTTTGTTTGTATGCAACTGTTTATACTTGTATGCCACTTCGTATTTTTGTAATTCGGGGTACTGGGTTGCTCTAGCCTAGTGAAACGCGACAGAAATAAATAAATTTTCCAGTAAAGCCCAAATCATGATGCACGTAGTAACGTTGGTAATCCTGTCTGATTGGAAGTCATTATTTCTATAGATCATTCTGGCACGTGGTTAAGATGTGATGCTGGGGCGATTATTTTCTGCATCTGTGTAAGTGATGCAGACCTCGGCACAATCTACATGTATATATATAATCTACACAACCTATATTCCGTGGTACCTTATTTATTGTTTGACTGTATCAATGCAATGCAGAGATATAAAATGGACTACAGAACTAGTACCTAATATAGATAACAGAAAAATGTATAAATTTACTGAGTGAATAGTGTAGCTGTTTGGGGAAACAACCATCTTAGCTTGCTATCAATTAGATAATGGCATGAATACACATGCGTTAAAACGTGCCATCTTCCCATTCTATACATGGTGTCCGAATCCCAGCATAAATATTAACTTACAAATCTATCTGTACTTCGTTTGACAAGACGAGCTCCTAATAATCTTTAATTTGTATTTCTTGTCGGTTGTAGACGGTGAGGCAAGAAGCTGCTGATATGTTTAAAGGCATCCGATGCCGATTTTAGGGCGTGGAAACCCGATTTGTCAAAGCCAATATTTTAGTCATTTATCTACATACTGAGTTGAAACCATACTGTCCCAATGTATATTGACCCTCATGGAGCAAAAATTCCCAAAATTCTGACGGAAAATGGTTACTGGAAGGGCCCTGGGCTGATTTTTAGGTTACCACCCAGAAAATAAAGGACTCATCTTGAGGATCGTTTCTGCAGCTTTAAATGCCCAAAGTATGAAATACTGACTCAAATGTGCTAATGTGATATCACAAAGATTACCTTTAATATTAAGAATATTTCCAGTTTTGCTGCTCTGAAATCGCATTGGTTGCCTTTAAGAATTTGATTTCTAGAAAATATGTGTGTTACATAAACAAAGCGTTTTGTAGCAGGATAGACGTCACTGTACAAAAGACGGCGGCGAATTTGACGCACGCCGCTGCACTTCATGTCATTTAGGTGTTAAAAAACTGCTAATTTGCATACGCAGACACGTACAACAGGTAGACTCCACACTAACTGTGACTCGTGAAAGTCAGAGTGATAATTTTGAACGGCGCTTGTATTTCTGTATTCAAATAGTCAAAGTTTTCTTCATTGGGTGAGGAACGGGACTTGCATCCATCAACTTTTTAATATCTTTGTTCTTTATTAGATTGTTTGATATTTATTTTCCTTCGTATTTCATTCATATTGGATTTCATTTTGTAATAACCTGTGTTTTTGTAATTGTAAGTGGTAGGGTAAAATTAATTCTTTGTAACTTGAGTGCGTTCGTCAACCTTTTAATATCTTTGATCTTTTCTTACATTATGTTAGATATTTATTTTTCTTCGTGTTTCAGTTCTATTGGATATCATTTTGTGATAATCTATGCTTTTGTTAATGTATGTAGCGTAAAAATAAGTCTTTGTAACTTGAGTGCGTCACCACTAGTATTTGAATGAAAAAAAATATTTGAAAAAAATATTCAAACATACACAACCGTGTCGTACTCAAGCATTACGCTCATACCATTATTTCAATAATAAAACTTGCAACAGTATTATTATTTCTCTATCTTTAGTATGTTGATTTTTCATAAGAAACAATAAAATTATTTTACAAATGTAGGCAGAAGTGGCGACGATATGCAGACTATGCAGGTGGTTTTTGCTTCAGTTTTACCGGCTCAGTGATCGTGACGTGTCTCTAATGCCCCAAGCAAGAACGTTTTCCTGGGGTTGAAGGTTCCGTCTCTTACCGTGGTACATGTAAATGGTATCAGGGCTGGAAATACACTAGTCCATGATGAAACCAGCCTGGTAACTAGTGTTGGGTTACATCATGTTGCAATTTTATAGCAAGAGGGATTTAGACTCCTGTCTGGTCATATTAAGAATGTGTTTGAGAGACAAAGCAGACCATATGCGAAGGTTAACATTATGCATTTGCTTTGCAAATGTTACCGTTTCTAGTTTCAAATTTTACCTGCATGGGTGTGCATTGGAAACTGTATTTGAAGCCCTCTAAGTGTGTATTTACATACATGCCCCTTGCCCAGAGCCCATATGGTGAGTTGATCCATTTAAGGTCTTTAAGTTGTCGGGGAAGCCGTAGGAAGCCGGCAGACGGTCGGTTTATGCATCTTTGCGGTAACTGATCCCATGTTTCAAGGACGCCTGTTGCTAGAGGGTAATATAAGTACAGTGTTCTCCGTCACAGCCAACACTGTATTTTTCGAATAAGCTGGGGAAAAGGGTAACTATTGCACATAACATGCCTGGGCTTGTGACATAATGACCATACCTGTGATGTTAACATTGCAAATTTCTGTCTTTCGTGATGGCGCTTGCTGTATTTCACGTTAAGCCTAATACTATTGCACCTGCCAAAATAGAATTAAAAAACACTTACTACATTTTGTATACTAGTATCAAAAGTAATGATGACACCCTGCGTTTGTGTCACACTGACAATACCTGTATCAAATGTCCCCAAACGACGAGTGGAATTCTTAGCTAGTGAAAAGGAAATGTAATGTCGTTCTGCAGAAGAAAATACGTTAGCGAACATCGTTTTTATTGAAAACGCCCTTCTCCAAACTGACAGCAATGTCACATTCGATAAAATATTGATAGGATCTAAGCGAGCTTTTTCCCTAATGATATTGTTCAGGTCTTTTATGAGGAAAAACATGTTTTAGTCCGCTTCTTTTTTAAAGGCGATGCTTAGCTTTTAGCTTGAGAGCTGTAGTTGACGAAATTGCATTTTGATATGACTGGCTCGAGCCATTTCCTCAGATGACTGTGATTAAAAGCGTACGAATGAGGGTCCGAGCGCAGCAATTCCACAAATGCACCCAAGCACTCAGCGGTGAGAGGGACTCGCATCACTTCACAATCAATCACACTACCATCACATGGTCTGATGTAGCCTCGTAACAGGCTTACCCGTTAGGCTTTAATTTTGTTTATTGCTTATTTATTACATCCATGAAAGAGAATTGCATATTAGTTTCACATGATGTATTGTTTGTTTTTTAGTTTGTTCGTATCTTTGCGTCTGTCTGTATTTTTGTGTTTTGGCATACGTTGGTCCAAGGACATTATGTATAGTGTCATTGATGGGTCACGTTATCATGTCCTTGGAATAACTCGGGACGATTAAGCGACAAAAGGAGAAGGCCCACCCGAAAGCCTGCAAAGGAGGCTACACCTGTCCTGTCTAATTTCTCTTCCACACCTCAGGCAGTTCACGTGACCGGTGTACAGCACAGTGCTGGGCCAGAGCGATTTCTCCAATTTCTTTGCCTTTTTTTTTTTCTAGAATCCGGCGACGCAGAACGTCAGTTCCACTTTCCCATTCCCGGACGGACAGCCACACTAATTCCGTACGCCATGTTGGTTGTGAATGCCGTGGATGAGAGTGGTGTTTTGGTGTAAGAGAATCCGGTGTTTACACTAAAGGAGGGGGCTTTGTTCGGCCTGTTATAACAGGCACCGATACGGCAGCCGCACGGGATACCCTGCTCTACATTCGACCGCTGCCAAAATTACCCCTTACAAAACTGACTCCCCAGGCTCTGGTTCTGGCTTTTGGATCCTCCCTGCCTCTTCACTTGAGCGGGAGGAGGTTAAAGTTGCCGATAATTTCTCTCCCCCCGACCCGTCAGGCGGTGACCTGTTCCCCCGCTTGGCAGGCCGTGTTGGTGCGGGTAAATGCCGGAGATTTGCCTCACAAACGCGCGTGCCAGCGCAGGGGAGACACGTCCGACTGGTTCTGCCGTATGAATGCCGGGACGGGTCGCGTTGTCGGATCCCATTGTAGTGGGTTGCGTGACCCCGGCTTTCGCGGGCGGGCTTGCCTGCCATGCAAATTCTTTCCCCCGTGACATCTCCACCGCGGCAGCGAGGAGGAATAACCGCCGTAGCACTTCTAACACGAGACTGAGAGAAATATGACGACTCTGGCTAAAAACGCGAGAACCTGTGGACTAACCGGAGAACCGAGAGGTCGCAGACTCATTTACTGACGTCCTCGTGTAGCCCCGCGGATGAATAGTCATGGCGAACCCCCAGCTGGTCGCCGTCTTGCTGCAGGAAGTGGAAAGGTGAGTCGCCGGCGTTACGAACCCTAGAACGCCAGACTTCCTCACCTGTGGTCCCCCGGCCACACGACATGTTCAAACGGAAGCACAAGGCACGGTTCTCGGACCTGTACGACACCATGCCCGAGGAGACTCTGCCGTACAGCCGCACGGGGTCCCTCAAGAGAGTACTCAAGTCGTCGCTACGCAGAAAGCGACGAGAACTGGACATTAGTCAGGAGGACCCCACCTATAGTTGCGTGTACCTCGGGAATGCTGCTACCTTACACGCTAAGGGGGAAGGGTCCACAGACCAGGCTGTTAAGACAATATGGACGAAATCGAACAAGGGCAAATCTGGCTCGAGAATGAAACTGTCGATAGGGAATCAGGGGATCACCCTGACCTACGCGGACAAAGACAACACGAAAGGTGGACAGCTGTACATGTTGCACAGAATAACGTACTGCGTGGCCGACAAGAATGTGCCGAGAATCTTCGCCTGGATCTACAGACACGAAGTCAAACTGAAGGCGGTGATGCTACGCTGCCACGCCGTGTACGTTAAGAAGGAGGAGACCGCTAAAGCCATGGCCTTACTCTTGTACCAGACTTTCTCCACGAGTCTGGAGAACTATAAGAGAGAGAAGAAGGAGAGCGAGCGGCATCGGGAGAGGGCAGGTATCCCTTGGCCCATGTCGGTGCCCCGCCGAAAGCTGATTAAATCGACCGTGGAGTTCAAACCACCTGTAGAGCGGAGTCGGTCGGCGCCTAAGCTCGGCTGCATCACCGAGGACGACGCCGAGGACGCGCACGAAGAGCAGGAGGCGCTGAATCACTGCGAGCCGCCCGCCCATAGACACTTCACCGAGACGATAGAGGAGGAAGACGAGGAGGAGGAAGAGGAAGGGAACGGGAGATATCAGGACGCGGAGGGGGAAGGGGACAGCGGCATCGTTAGTAACGGGGACGACGAAGAACTTCTCTCGCGCGGCGTCATGGAGCTGGATATCGGCAATAACGTGCACGACTTGCAATCCGACCAGGCAGTAGCGACTCTCATGTTCGGAGACGTGGGCCTAGAGGAGGAGGAACAGGACTATGAGGAGGAGGAAACACGTTTGTAGCAGCAGGCCAATTTGCAGTATAAGTACAGGTTATATGTTGTTGTATTGCTGTTGTCACATATTTGCTCACCTGCCGGCGACATGGGGGAGGGGGGCGATGGCGTTAGCTAGTTGTCGCCCCCCTCCCCCATACAGTATTGTCGTCCGTTTTCTCCGCCAGCAACCGACTGTACACAATGCCTTAATTGTCTCTGAGGTCAGGGTCAACATTTCCCACCACGTGTCCATGGCGACGGCGTGTCGTCAATCCCTCCATTGCAAAAATTCCATGGAGAATTTATTTTTGTTCCCTCCTTGTCTGAAAAAAAAGTAGTTGGACAACAATAGAGCCGTCATAACATAAGAGAAACAGATGTGTCTTTCTACTGTGAATTTGGCACGGCCGTTAAATTTCAAAGGCAATGTAATTTATTTTTATACTGTTTTGTAGGTGACATATCAAGACCAAGGCAAGATAGATACAAAAAGCGCCTTAGAACGTCTATACCTTATACCAATTCCCTAATGACCATGTCTATCATATTTGCATAGGACTTCGAAAAAGCCATACAACGCTGTTGTATAAACACAAACACCGTCCGGTCTTTCCGTAGTTTTGCCAAACACCGTGCCTTGAGTGTGCCCGGGAGATTTTAACCTCCTTGCTTGTACAAAACATCGCCTGACACCCTCCCTCAAGGGAAGGATGTGTCATGAATACAGATGAGGTGACCGCTGGCTAAGAAAAGAATACATATTCCGTGCATTTGTGTAACAGGACGCTGGGTCAAACGGATCATAGACTGTTATGGTCGGTACAGGAGAGCCAATAGCGACGGAGTTAGCTTCTGGTTCGGGCTTCTTGTCTGGATTAATTCCTGCTGTTTGTAGTCATGTCATTTGACCCCTTAAGGATGCATCTTAATATCGTTATACACTGGAACATCCTCTTAAGGGCAACTGGTAAAGAAGAATTGTGTACAAGGGAATGTCAAAATTTGGCACATATTTTTCCTGTCATCTAGTATTGCAATGCTCGGTTCTTGCCATATAGTTTATTTTTCTTTGCTGCTTTTTTTATCTTATTCGGAGACACTTGGTATTTTTGTCATAACACACTCAAAGAGCCTTCAATCCTTTCTAGCCTTCCTTTCAGAAAGAAGGATAAGGCTACCGCTACAAACAGCAATACACAGCTTAGACCAGAAGCCTGCCCCAAGGTTCAGAAAATCTGCCATATGTGCCGGGGTTTTATTATGTTTTCACGTTGGTGCAATGTTCTAACATATATGATGACATATTTAAAAATAAGATTTCTAGTTTGTAAGAGACATTTAAAATCTCTAAAATTGTGAAACAAAAGGCAATGCTAGGCGGATGCAGATACCTATGTTTGTCTATTTATATTGTGTCATGTTGGAAGGAAGGATTACACACGAGTGTGTAATGCTTTAAACATGAATCATACGGCACTTGTAGGCTAGTACATTTTGGCTAAAGTGGGTGTACAAATTGCACGCCTCCGATTCAACCAACTGAGAAAAAATGTAGGCCATGTTTGTAACACTGTATCCACTCCTGTGCAGCCTTTTGTCTCGGTGCATTTAACCGTAGGTACGAAACCAAATACAAACAGGCACATGGTTTACCCAGATCACATTTCACATGTTTTTCTGAACACTATTGTCGCTGCTGCTGTGCATTAAATGGGGTTTTCCTGTAGTCAGGTGCCAGTATTACTGCCCTTAATGTGTAGAGCTGGGGAGAATTATGTAAAATTATATATTGGTTGTCATATGACCGTTATATATTTGTATATTTACGCTTGGTGAGCTTATGTATAACTTAAGGTGGTGCTTATTCAACTTGCTTTATATAATAGAGAATTTGTCCTCGGCCAATTGAATTATCTCTTTGTAATATTTTAAAGATATGTACTTAAATTGGTCTGCTAGTACTTTGCCCATATCGCTATGCACATAACAAACACTTAAAAGCGATAGGAACACACTGCGTTGCTTTGAGTAGAGGGGATATATTGGTGTAATTTTTCCTGTCGAGTATCGAATGTTATTTATACAACCAGTTGTAAACAATACAGTTGAGACAACGTTACAAATTAAATCGTATACATTAGTTATGACCACCTCCATGTTATGACACAGGACATTATTTTAAAATCTGGGTCTATTACGTAATAAGCAGTGTTCTTGTTCTCTAAACCAAGTCTTGTCAGATTGTTGAAGGATATTATAATATATGGCTTGAAAGAATACTTAGTCCGCCATTTTGTTTCTGGAATGTTATTACATGTATTGAGCGCCCGCAGGCATGGATGCCTCGGTCGATGGCCTGCCTTCGACCCAAAACTAAACTCATTAATACAGGACACTTTGTCATAAGGAAAGGCCACTTTGTCATTTGTAAAAATTGGAAAACGCCCCAGTAATAACACGGAAAGCTGCAATTGTCAATAAGTGACGTGGTTTTGCTGGGAGAATGTTGCAATACGTCAAGGTATGACACAAATTCAGACCAATACACGGCGGCGTTTGACAGCTTAAATGCACATGATAGATTGTTCTGATAAAAGGACCGACCAAAAATTGATGGCATTTTGAGGTAAAAACGTAAACAAAATAAACTCTGAAACGATCAAGAAAGATATTCTACACACAAACTTGACAGAAAAGGAGAATATGACAAAAGAACGGTCAAACATATGCGCTAACAATTGACCCAGACGAAATTTGCACTGACATTTTTAATATCACCCCTTCTTCCACTTTGGTTCGTCCCTTATGGTGTCAATTTCCGAAGGTCAGAGGTCATCTTAGCTAGATCTCAAGGACGATCTACTAGTGAAGTAGTTTTGTATTTACTGTGTGCCTTGGGTCGACCTAGTTTTGCATCGAGTGTACCTTCCCAACTTCTTGTATCCCCGTGCATAACTGCAGCTGTACCTACTCTAAATTGTATAGAAAAATTGAAAATATATTCAATGACTTGTAATAATAATTGTCAAGGGAACAATTGTTAGATAATTGCCTGGAAGCAGCCGTTAATTCCAGTGGAAGCGCACGTTGCTATTACGGCGCGAATGTAAAATGAATTGTTGTTGTTATATCATCATGATGTTGGTCATGCTCAATAAAGCATTATGCTCGTTACCCTGGGTAATTGGTCTCGCGTAGTGCGTTAGAATTGCCACAGCAATCCGATATCGTTCTCTGCCAGTGCGAATATCTTTTATGTTTTTACGCACACCAGCAGGGAGCTTTAAAACATGAAGATGAATTTGACTTTGTGATGGACTGCACAAAAAATGTTTTACGCGTGTAAGGCCACAACATGTAAATTTTATGGATGACATCCTCCAAAGATTCCAAATCTAATGCGATAGGGCGAAAACAAAACAAGGCGGGCCCCAAAAAACAAGATTTCTACATTTTCAAAATTTGACATCATAACCTTGTTAAACAAGAAATGATACCTATATTGCGCTAAGTTTACTGCCATCTATTACATCATCCATTTGTTACTGAAACAACTTGGAAAGTTTTTAATCATAGTACAAATGGTTTTGATTCAGTGAGAACGTTGATATACACATCCAACAGACATATTTGCCCACTTCCGGCATGTTGACCACTGTCAGAAGGCAAAAAAATAGTTTTCCCCCAAAATCAGGCGAAAGTTAATGCGCGCGCTGATGTCATCTATAAAAATTACTTGCTTCGGCCTAATAAGCTATTTGCATTCCTCGAATCAATTGCAAGTACAACAGATTTCAAGAGTCTCGATGCTAGAGACAGATTTGAATATATCTTTACATGTAATGATTCCCACAATGCAGGAATAGGTAGATAAAAGCCTGCTTTGTTATTAGAAAAATACCGAAACTCGTGATTAGCTCCACTCGA
This sequence comes from Branchiostoma belcheri, assembly GCF_001625305.1. Taxonomy (NCBI): domain Eukaryota; kingdom Metazoa; phylum Chordata; class Leptocardii; order Amphioxiformes; family Branchiostomatidae; genus Branchiostoma; species Branchiostoma belcheri. The sequence continues at coordinate 1,215,798 of NW_017804520.1, forward strand.
TTGTAACACTCAAAGACTTGTGCTAGCCCTTGTTGTTTGAGTAATTAGAATTTATTACGTTTTATTCTATATTAAGTCTTATTCAATACTTTTTTTATACTTTGCCATGCATTGTACCATGTGCAATTGTCGTGCAATACAGATCATCTATAACCTTGCACAAACCAATATACGCCCAATATCAGTACCAACACTGAGTGTATCAATACCTTTTTTTACGAAATTTCCGGGCGGCCCTTCACCAGTGGTGTAGTATTGTGTCGGTAAGGGTCTCTGAGTGTGGCTCTTCAGTATTTGTCTCGCCCGGCTTTTGTGTGGTCGATGGCCGTTCACTGCTCCTCTTGTATCGTACGGGTGAGAGGGTGGCAAAACTATTAGTTCCAGGCACACGACTTGCGCAACCGGAATGGTTGCGTGTTGTGTGCATACTACCAGGCTTCGAGAGACGGCTGGAAAGAGCAGAAATTGGCCAAATAGAGAGATAATATGCCAGTGGAGTTGGTCCCAGTTTGCCGAAAAATGGAACTGTACTCTCTAGCGAACCAACTCCCATGGCATGTTATCTCTCTATTATATTTGGCCAATTTCTACTATTTCTAGCCGCCTCCCGCCTGGTAGAGGCTATCAGTTGTCTACAACTGCCGAATGTAACGCTAGATTCGGCAAGCAGATATAAGGGTCCAGATCAGTCGTATTTCATGCGAGTGGGTGAAGAAATTAACTAGAATTTGGAGATTCCATACCTCCGTTTCCGGATCCTCTCGCTTTCCCTTCCCTTGAATTGGCCCCAAGACTTGACAAGCAACGCGAGGACTTCTTTTATTTTTTGGTACCACGGTACTACCACCCATAGCTCGAACCAGCCTACGATACAAAACATTAGCTACAGTTTTCCGTCAGTAACATCACAATTTTGCTTCACAGATATCAGTACGCCATTGGATAGGATTTATTCAACTTCCTACGTTGAAATAATGACTAGAACATTGACTTTCTAGTTTTGTTGGCCTGAAATCGCATACATATGCCTTTAACACGCTCAAATCTCCTATCTACACCTTACATCTGCTTGGAGGTAATCAGATACTTACAATCCAGCTGGTGTGTTACGCCGAAAGGCGGTTATACCGGCTATACAGATACAGATACAGTTCTTTCTGGGACTTCAGACGACCTACATCGTGAAGACCTCCAGCCCACTTCAGACATTGTTATATCGACCTTCCTTCCTGCACTGTCCTACACTCAGACAGTACAAGCACTCTTCACATCGTTACATCGTGTCGGTGAAATGATTCAAAGTGGTCTTATCATGAAAGTCGATCTGCGTTGGTAAAAGTCATTATGAAACAAGTTTAAACTGCACGCAATTATATCTAATACTGACTCAAGAAATTGGACCTACCCGAATTTTCGGCTGCACAACTCCAGTCTTTGTCAAGGAATAAATTTGCCGCAAATTTAAAACTGTACTCCTTCAACGGACTAGCTAACTCCCCTGGCATGTTATCTGTTTATTAGGCCAATTATTATTCTTTCCAGCCGCCTGTGAAGCTTGGTAGAGGCTAGGTAAAATGCTTGTTGACTCGCTGTTACTTACGTGTAGCAATGGTTGTTGATTTCCAGTAAGTAACACGGAAATGACACTTGTTCCATTTACTATGTCGTGTCAGACTGGTTTGAACCAGTTCCTCGCACAGTAAAGGCTCTTGACGCGTACAAGTGCGACCCTTATCCAGACAACTCCTCTTACCATAGACCTTTTAATGAAGGGTATCATCCATTATAGATACATCTCTCATAGATGTCTCCTATAAATGCACCAGTTTACTAGTGCGTGGGTAAGGTGAATATTGTTTTTTAGGAAACTTCATCAAGTACTGAAGGAAGTTACCCTTACTTTGTAAAACTAGCACAAGCAGGCGAGCAAAAAGGAGATAAACCAACAAAATAAACCTTTTTTTTCTAATCAGCCTGATGAGCCTGATGTAAGCATCATTTTTATGATGATTTTCGGCCCATTCACTATAATGCCACATTAATACACTTCAAAGTTACTGATTACATACATTGTGTTTCTTGTTATCATTACCTCTATCTACCTTATAACAATACATAATTACATAGTACATAAATGTATAATAAATAATCAATAAAGTAGTGAATCTCTAATTCTAGTCTTAAACTTGGTCATATTAGGGCTGTCAGGGAAGACCGAGGCTGGTAAGGAGTTCCACAGTCTGCTAGTCCTTGGTACATATTAAGACATGTGAAGCTGGGTGTTATCTTGGCACTTTGACAAGGTATGGACGCCCACGTGTGGGCAACTTTGCTTGAAGAACCTGTTAAACCAATTAACTGTGTTCGCCTTAACTGAAGTACCTACGTGACCTAATCTCCAAGCGCCTTCATGACCTAATCTCCAAGCAGATCTTGGGGTGGCTGCAATACAGTATCAAATTGGAAAGACAGTATCAAATTGGCCAGACAGTATCCAATTAATACGCCACTCAAGTCGTGAGGCGGCCAATGGTTACAGGCGGCCAATTGTGACTCCCCTCTCCCCAGAGAACCTGCTTGGAGATTCTACATGCCCATGCATGGGTAGATATATAAAAGGAACATTATTACTTGAACGTATAAACTACAGGGCAACACACAATTCAAGTATACAAGGTCGTCGGCAAAAAGTTACATGTCTTCTGTAACACGCGTAGAATCATTGTATTTGCCGACCACACACACATTAAACCTAAGTGGTCATTTAGATATCATTGAGGCTAAAAGCTTTGCTGTTCTACCCTTTGTCACATGTCGGGGACCTGTGTACATTCTGGGCGGTTCAAGCGATTCAATCAACGCAAGTAATGACGGCTTTAGTCTCGTGTTTTAGAAGAGGTCAAGTTTTTTACAATGAACGTGACAAGTTAACGTTGGCACAGCTGTGGAAAATACACCAAGAACAAAACGTACATCCACCAAGGTAGATTGAAGAATGAAATTTAAATCATTCAAAGGGCTTCTAAAAGTGTTTTTCGGGGGGTTACTGTGAACTATTTATTAAATATTTTTTATTTCCTGTCATACGAGGGGGGGGGTCAATAAGTAACGTGTCTAGCCAAAAAAAGGATACAGGAGTTTTCTTTTACTTAACCAAGATTTCTCACCTAAATAGATACTCGTAGACACCTGGTAGACACCGGAACGTCAGCACTTTGGTGAGAAATCTTGGTTGTGTAAAAGAAAACTCCTGTATCCTATACTTTACCAACCTGATGAAACTACTTTCGGAAAAAAAAATTAAACAAGAACCAGAATACAAATGTCGGGGTCCAACTATGAAAGATACTATAAGAGCACTCTTTGAAAGCGTTCTATCATGTCAACCAACTACACCACACAAAGAAAGTCGGCTTTTGTGAAACATATTATTCACGAAGAGTCCCAAGAAGTAGGACATCGCCCGACGGATCGAGAAATCCTTTATTGCCATTATTAAGCATTAACGTCACTCGTCGTGTTTAGTTGAAGCGCACACAATCGCCTGTAGACTCGCAAAGCTCTCAAAATAACCGGGCGCTGGGAGACGTTTATAGTCCTTAATAGCGGGGCGGGGCTCTTCCATTTTTTTTATTCAGGCCATGTTGATTTGATTATATGGATGACATCCGCGCTCCAATGAATTTCGAATTCCGGCCCTTTACAAAAAAATACAAGTTTTCAACAATAAATCGTACGAAATAGTTGCAAAATGAGCAAATACATAAGTTGCAAAAAAAATATTGGAAAACGATACCAATGTCGTAGAATGTCAAAATCAAACGAAAAAGACCAAAATGTAAAGAAACGAATTTTAAGAGTAGATTATTTGCCATCTCTGTCATTTGTTCAACCTTCATGATCACGTAGATTTCATAATTATGAGAGCAACTTTTTTTTTGCCAAACTTTTTTTTATTCGCACGATCACATCAGTTTTGGGGTTCCAGAGGATGTTATCCATATGATCAAATTTACACAACGAGAATGAAAAAAAATGAGGACCAAATTATACAGATGAGTGGTTGTTTAGTAGGAAATATTTTAGAATGTTCTTAAATCTTAACAGTGATTTGCAGTTCTGTGAATTACCAAACCGGTCACGTTCAACCAAACGGTTGTTCTACCTGAATCCATAAACGGGCGACAGTTAAGTTACAATCACGCCTCCGGGACTCACAACTAGTAATGACCAATTACGTATCCGAGCAATTTCCAAAGGCCTTGCGTAAGGGATAGTGCGGTGGGGAGAAGGAAGAGCACCTCTGGGCTAGTCCAGGAAATCCTGAATACCTTTGAAAGGTTTGCTCTGCGCGGAAGCAATTTGCCATAAGGCCATTTTGATTTGATTATATGGATGACATCTACGCGCGCATGAATTTTCGTCCTTTTCCAAAAAAAAAGGTTTCGACCATACTGTAAATCGTACAAAGTAGCTGCAAGATGAGCAAATATATGCCGTAAATTGAAAAAAAAATATTGGAAAACGATACAGAATGCGAAAATCAATTCCAAAGGACAAGAAGAAAATGTGAAGGAATATGAGTCGATTATTCACCATGCCAATAAAATATTACTCTGTGTGTTTAGTCAATTGTTCAACCTCCATGACAACCAAGATTTCATAATGAAGGTAACTTTTTTGGCAACCTTTTTTTTATTCGCACGCTCGCATCAGTTTTTTGGGTTCCCAGTGGATGTCATCCAGATAATCAAATCAACATGGCCTAAAGACATCTCCAAACGCAGACGTAGTTGTGTGATCGATGGTTTAATATGTACAGATGATATTGTGCTATTTCATTTTAACAGCCTTTCGTGATGGATGCTGGCTTTAGCAGATACAGACATAAAATTTATAACTTGGAATGGTTCAGAGGAAGAGCTTTCAAAACTAAGGTTGGCCGAAACACGTAACATGCATTTCCTAAAATGAAATGACAATCAATTCTTCGAGTATTGTTTATATCGGTCACAAAATACGTCCACAATATGGATGACTTTAATGATTACGTGTCACTGTGTGTTGTATAAGCTACGGTGGCAATGCGGCTAGAAATACAGAATATCCAGCTATAGTTTTGTAAAGTTGCGAGCATCATTTTGGATGTGTATGTCTAGTAGCCTCCATGAATAGCAAGCTACATAAATAATTTCATGACTAGTTTCATCAGGTTGGTGAATGACTGAATGACAAATTTCTTCAGTCACAACCAGTTGTTTAACAAGAGCCTCTTGTTAAATAAGTGGCTCTGAATAAAACAAAATTGCTACTCGCGTCCTAAGGCTATTATTAGATTTTCACTACACTCTTACTGTCTTCACATTTTCTTTACTACTAAGAAAACACTGGAGTAAGCTATTGTACTACGACATGACTCGATTAAGATGCAGAGGCTCTTGAGTCATTTGAACGGTCACTATAGACTGGTTTGATCGTATATCAATAAGTAACCAACTTTAAGATCACCTATTTATAGGTACAGCCTCCTGACACCAATTTTTTTCTGTTCACAAATTAAACAGCCATTTGCTTTCCAATAGGGGCCGAGAAAAGAATGTTAGGCCACAGCAAGTTAATTTTGTGGTTGACATCCCCCACAGACTCCAAACCTAATGCGATAGGGCGAAAATAAAAACAAGATTCCTACATTTTCAAATTTTCACATTTTTCACTAAAACAGCTTTGAAAAACAAGTTTTCAATCATTGTACAAATGGTTTTTGATTCAGTAGGAACATCACATATACACAGCCACCATCACATATGAAAGGAATGAAATACGTCAATGCATCAAAGTAAAAGACAAAACAATAAATAAGAGCTTTGTCTAGTCTCCTCTCTTCATATTTATCTGACATCCACGTTACGGCATGGCAAAAGACATCTTTGCCCATTTTAGGTATGTTGGCCACTGTCAGAGGGTAACAGAATTTCTTGTTTTTATTTCCAAAATCAGGCGAAAATAAAATCAATGTCCGCGCTGATGTCATCCATAAAAAGTACTTGCCGTGGCCTTATCTACATACAATTAAGTCTGCAAACAGAATAGACACATGCTTCCAGCGACCTTCTTGTTGACCGAAATATGACTGTCAGAGCTAATCGCTCGCCCCCCACTCCGATTGTGTTTGAATGTAAACCACGCGATGCTTGTTCAAACACTTATGTGAAACTGAGCAAACGGGAAAGCGCTTATTCATTAGATTGTGTGGAAAGTCTATATGCGCCATAGAGTGAAGTATGGGGGACAACAGCCGTTACAAATTCCACGTGGACGTCATTTGTCCATTATAAAGTTGCTATTTTAAGTCTGTTTGAATCACGATTCTGGAAGGGACTTCCGGTAAAGTACCAAAATACTAAGTAGACTTTTTAGAAATTTACCTCCGTATACGGATGTTCTGTTCTCTCTATGTGTGTGTGTCTCTGCGGTTTATTTTGATTTCGGGGCGGGAAGTGAGGGAAAATTTTGTAAAGAAAAAGACTGACAGGAAGGTCAAATTGGAGGGAAAATGGAGGGTTGTGAATCGTACAGTGGAGCTAGGCTTTTTCTGAACTCCAGGTTTCCATGTGCGCGACAAAGAAATCATGGAGAAATTCACAATAAGGCCACACCAAGTAAATTTTATGGATGACGTCCGCGCGCGCATTGATTTTGGCCTGTTCCTAGAAAAAAAAACAAGAAATTCCGCTTCCTGTAACTATGACCAAAGAGTCACGACAGTGCCACAAATCGTCAGATTGACATGAAACCTGTGATGCGAAAACAGGACAGGACGACAATTGCTGTTCCACCTGATTTATTGCTGTTTTGATGATGAATAAAAGACTTCTTGCTTGTTACACTGTGTCACCTCATTCAATTTGTGTCCTAACATTTGTCGTCTCCTAGTATATTTCTAATCTAGGCATCTTGTTTTTTAGGGCCCTTCTTGTTTTTTTTTTCGCCCTCTCGCATTAGATTTAGGGTATCCAAAGGACGTCATCCATAAAATTTACTTGGTGTGGCCTAATGAACAAAACAAGAAATTCATAACAACTATAAATACTACGTGGGGATCTGAAATTTCGATTTCTTGTTACAGCTGAAGTTATGTACAATATATATGGAATAAAAGAGTGAAGTTTTGAAACAGGCCCAGCAGCATACAGCTGAGAGATACAACTGCTGTTCATCAATGCTGTTACAGAATAGTCGCAAGCGCCATCTAGAAGGTTTGATCCAAATTACATGTACAAATGTTACTACGTGGCCTTATTGGCGTGGATCCGTTGATACAGTACTGCGATTATTATAACCTCCATGCTTGAAAATATTCTAAAAATCACATGCGTGTATTCCCTAGGGAATTGTTGTCGGCAAAGCCTGGCTGAAACGGCCATTACACATAGCATAATCTAATGTTTGGGGCATTAAAATGCGGCAGTTCGAACGCACTATAACTGCTTTTTTTACGATACATATATTTTATAAAAGGTTCCTGAATGTTAATAACGACCAAAATGCCAAAGCGGCAAAGCGGCTTGGATAATTAACTTCTGAGATAGAATCAGGAATGATTTCCGTGGACATATAGATGATACGATGCTATCGCCTAATGCCAGTTTTGTTTCACATACCTTATGTACGTACAGGATTGTGTCAAATTCAGACAACTCTGTATCAAATTGTGTAAAAAAAATAATGCCAGTCTTATCATGGTAGACTCTTGTTGTTGTCTCGGCGTATCTCTATCGTCAGCTAACTTCTCTTGAGAATTGCGTACTTGGCTCGTTCTCATTCAAATGTGCGAAATGCTGTCGCCACTCTTTAATTTACGACTAGATATGAGCCATCATTGCTTTGCTTTCTTCACTCTCCCACTACACTTAAAAATGCACCACAACACTATGTTTGGCTGATGACTGGGAAGGAATTATAGCCTCGTGTTTGGAGAGATCTGAAACCTTTGTTACCGCAGATTTCTGTAACCTCCGTGACCGCTCAAGTAAGACGGTCGTGAATTTTAGATAGAGCTGCAGATAAGACAAGAAATTGCCGTTTTGATGACATGTTGCAAGTTTTCTGGGTTTCTAAGGGAGGACGAAAGGATTGTTCGCTGTCATTGGTAGCCATCCTTGCTGAACGAAATGTTTTACAGCCATCACTGTAACCTCCGTAATGGTTCTTTGTTACTTTCAATGTTAGTAGTAAACTTCACCTGGTATAATTATATAAGAAAGTTGCCCAGACAGTCTTTAAATGCCTGCATGTACCTATGCTCCCTTGCTCCTAGAAGATGAAGCTTAGAACTATATATCTTTTGGGAGAGCTAAAGTGAGATGTGTAACCTCCGTTACCGGAATACATTTCAATGAGAACGAGCCACTAATATCCTAGTAATCCTGTCAGTTTTTTTTTCCCAGCAGCCCAAGGAGTCTGGGACAGACTAACCAAGACCTGAGGAGTGTCGTTCATCGTTCGGTATTTGCTTTCCATCAAAACAAACCACGTCACGCCGTGGGGTGTACCTTTAAAGGAGACGGCCGTAGGGGAGGTCTGATGTGCGATAATTGGTGATGAGTCCCAAGATGCGTGTGAGATGTAACATAACACATTCTCCCCGCGTTTCGCGCGCTCAGCAGTCCCTGGCGAAACGAGCCATTCACGAGTTTCCCGTACCCAGGATGCATTGCCTTGGGAGGGTAAAATCTTATTTGCATAGTGACATAGTGAGATTTTACCCCCCCCCCGCAATGCATCCTGGGAATGGGAAACTCGTGAATGTACAAGAGTGTTTGACTACAGTTAGCACTACCGTGTCCAAGGACCCGGCGGCTCCAAGTGTACATACCACGGCCGGTTACCGCCGGTTGACGCTGGATGCCACACAACATGAGGGAATCAACTCTTCAGGCTACTGCAGTTTAATATAAGTTGTAGACGGTCAACTGAGGTGAAACCTGACGGTTTTTATGTGGCTAGTAGGCTTTTAAATACTAGATCTAGTAGACTTAGTAACAGCTGTCCCACCGTGATGGTACATGTATATATACTACCAGGCTTTTAAAGCAACGTAAGGCCATGTTGATTTGATTATATGGATGACATCAGACACGCCAAAAACAATACCTCCATTTTTCATGGAGGTAACAAGTATTCTGTATTTAGACTTTCATATTTTCTACATTCGCCCTTTTGAAGTGAAGCTAACTTTAAAGGATGCGCCATAATTTGTCCTCTGTGGTCCGCGGGCATGTGGCCGTTTTCCGCTAATTAATTCTCGGCATAGTTCCAGCCAGAAAGGTCTATGTGAAAGTCATGTGAAAGTCAACTGTTAAAATCACACGTGGGCCGACCCGTAGTCAACTCTAATAGACGACAATGTTCTGAACGCGTGTTCTGCGTACACCCCACACCCTAATATCTGGTACAACAGTGGGGTACCAGTGTTGCGTAATGACAGAGTGCTCGGCTCAGAACCAACAGGTCCTGGGTTCGAATCCTGCCCTTCTTGTTCTGCCATATGCCACCGATCTTGCGCCCTTGAGGAAAGGCACTTTAGATGGAAATGCTCTCTGCGTTGGCATAAATTAAAAATGTAAAAAAAAAAACTTGAGTGTGCACCATGTCACCATGTTTTGTCATAAAATTATTCACTCTGCAGATAGACTTTATTTTATTGGCATTAATACATAAGTAGAATAAATTCCAGAAAACATAATCTCTTGTGTAAGTAGTCTAATCGCTGGACAGATAGGTTAAGAATATGAGATCTAGGTGCAAAGCATGGTATGTCTGTATATACATTCACGTCATCAGTTTTAAATCTCTTTATTTTGAAGGAGACGTATTCAGTACAGCTACACCTATAGATCTAGATGTGCTGACTTTGCCACACACTATGGTTGATACAGGTTCTTTTGCCAACGCACGTACACCTCGAAGTGTTTTTGATGAATTACTGGAGCGAGAGACCTACTTTAATTACACGAAATATGTATGTGTCAACACGACAGACCTTCTTGTCACATAAATTTTTCAACGGACCCCTCCAGATTGCTGTCCTCCTTGTACGCTACTCGGAGACGTCTCCGCCTGTAGAAGACAGATTCCGCCGGCACGACCTACTGACACGCTCCTCAGAAGAAGCCGCAGGTATGCCCCGACTGTTTGTCGAGGAACCCCGGATAGAAAGTTGGCATTTGGGTCTCGTTGACCCCGTGGTGCCTTGAGGGATACAAATCCAGGGTGGCGAGACCCATTTTAAGTGAAAGTATGCCCAACAACTCGTCTCCACATCGCAGCCATGGCTCGTTTTGAGTAAACAGTTGATATAAGGGGAGAAGAGAGAACCGTTCTCCGGACAGTTCGCCGCCGCTACCCGTCCTGGATACAGGTCCACCACTGCGACAGCGAGGCCGTTTATCATATCCCGAGAGACAAGGCAGGGGAAGAAGAGCACAGAGACCATTCTCTATTGCTTTCACCTGGTGTTCAGAAGGTAGCGTAGTCAGCTGATCAGTATCTTGTCGCGCGCGCCGTTAGCATCATTATGGCGCGGTCACATTCGTCGTTGGTCGTCGTACGAGTTTGATGTTGTAAAATTCTCAAGCAGGCTGTGATAAAACCAACTACCGACAAGGATCTAGTACGAAAGCCTTTTCTTCCGTAAGAAGACGGATGAATGTCGTGCGACACACGCACAACTATCCCAAGAATACCCGAGTTCGGGATCGTACGGCGATCGCACGACGTGTGTGACGCAGATGTATTTGTTGTATTCTTCCGTTTTTACGTCTTTATTTCATTTTGAAATATTGCCTACGTAAGTATCTTCTTCGTCAAATTCACAGTTACGCAGTGCCCTTAATGTAATACAGTCAAATTTTGGACTTGTGTATCCAAAAGTTACATTGGTTGCAAATCACCAAACATCGGCAGTCTTACAATAGGAAAAAACTTGAATCTCTTATCTAACTTTTCAGCCAATTTCTTTTTTCCATCCCATATAAATCGAAGGTGTTCAGGATTTCACGTGGTTTTCACGTAGCTATTCTTTCGACGCAACCGCAATATATGTCAATATTTATATCAATGCGTGGACGGCGGCGACCTATCGTCTAAAGATATCGTCTTTATAAACTTATCTTTAGAAATGACCGGCGGATTCTGGTCTGAACTGGTTAGATCAAAGTCTTACTCGAAATCCCAGATCCGATAATGAGAACTTCAACCCTCGCTCCTTGAGGATCAAAATATCCAAGTTTGGACCCGCAGCCTGGCCAGCCTTGGGACCTCAGTCTTAGACTAAAATGTCTAGAATTTTGATCCGCGTCCCTGTCGTATTCATTATACCATCTTCAAAACCTACGGGCAGACAACCGAATTAACAGTTCGAGCCTGGATGTCTGGCTCGACTGCTGCTCTAGCCAAGATGGACATTCTCTGAATCTTGCACGGGTCGACGTACATGTACCTTTTTCTGCATACCTGCACCGGTTCAGGTAACATCGGCAACTACCTGCACCAGACAAATTTTACCTGCACCACTCAGAATTTAGGAAGTACGAATCACATTTAGCTGTTCAGAAACTATTGCCATTATTTTTTGTACCCTTCACAGAAGAGTAAAAACAGTTAATGAAGATGGAACATTCACCTACGTTCCACGTAAACCCAGTACATGGACCAGTTCACGTAGACAACAGAAATATCTGCACAGCTCCATATACCTGCAGTAAGGTGCATATGCACTCAGTATTTCGAGAGCTGCCTTGCATTCGATCAGATCGTCATTTGGAGGTGGCGTTTAGCTTGTGTTCTAGTGTATATAGGGGAGCATCATTGCGTCAACCCCCACCCTGCACCCAGCATAGTCCAGGGCTGACCCGGTGTGTTGGCCAAACATTACATTCTCTTCCGTCACTCCATGACCAATAGCCAAACTCTCATCATCCAAATATATCTGCAGACAGTTTGCATATACGTACTGATATATGGGCAATGCAAGGCGTTTGGATACAGGGTAACGATGGGTATCGCTTGGATTTCTAGAGTCTTCCAACGCCCTATAGATATTCCTTATTTTAAAGAAAGCCAAGCTTCCTTCACTGTTGCAATGCTGTACCTGATAACACCTCATCAAAAGTCTTCACTGCCAGGCTTTAGGATACAAGTTAATGATATATACCTGCTCTAACATCAGTTTATTACGCAAAGTTGTTACTACCAATTAGAGTCGACGGGAAACCACAGTTGAGCATATTGTGTAATTTTAATTATTACGACTAGACTGTGTACGTGTAAAAGCTGTAAGGTCAATGACCGCTCCAAGTTTGCGTCCTTAGGCCCAGCGGTACATGTTGATGGACAGGTCTTAAGTTATCACTCGGGCAGGGATTGTTTATTGCCTGAGTCGAGACATTGCGAACACGCTGGGCATACTTGTCCGCCAGTGGCCCCCCAGACGGGACGATATTTAAGTGGGACGCAGCTTGTAGCCGTAGGTTATTATTGTGTAGAGAAGATAGAGAGGACTGAGAGGGCAGAATTGAGTAGACTGTACAGAGACGAGAAACGTTTTGACCTGCGCCGGTTCTTATATTGTCAGGACAATGTCATCCGCACGACTAGTCATGATCAAAAGAATCAGGTAGGTCGACATAAGAGGATTTGTTTGTTTGTTTGTTTGTTTGTTTGTTTGTTTGTTTGTTTGTTTTATTTATCCAGGGCGTTTTTTCAATGGTTCCTGGGCGTAAAACCCCAAACAAAAGCCATTAACAACAAAATCAACTCAGTCCAAATTACAACAAAAGTGTCAAATAAAGTTACGCAAATTACAAATTGATACAAAATCAACCTAGGGCCCAGCCCTCTACCTCCCTCGCCTTTTCCAGATCCAACCAAAGCTAGGTTCCCATTTTACACCTGGGTGGAGAGAGGAGGTCATGTGAAGTTTACCTAGGGAACAATGTTTTGCTCAGGGTAGTCGAGAATCGCGACCTCTCGATTGCCTACGCAGCGATCGACGCGACCACCTGTGATGTACTGTGATGTGTTTGTGTATGTGATGTAGCTAGCATTGATTCCACAGGGCCCTGAGAATCAAACTAATTCATATTGTGATGTATTGTTTTCTGTGTTAAAAGGCGGATCCAGCATTGGATCGACGGGACCCTGAACATCATACATACTACGATTTTTGGTGTACTGTTGTTTTCTGTATTGAAGGAAGAGTAAGTCTTAGTTCCACGTGCACAGGCTCCTGCAGCTGAGAATCGGATTATATCAAACATTATGATGTGTTGTTGTTTTCTGTGTATTAACAGGTGGAGTGAGTCTTGGTTCCACGGGCCCTGAACATCATACTTATATTGTGATGTGTTGTTGTTTTCTGTGTATTAACAGGTGGAGTGAGTCTTGGTTCCACGGGCCCTGAACATCATACTTATATTGTGATGTGTTGTTGTTTTCTGTATTAACAGGTGGACTGAGTCTTGGTTCCACGGGCCCTGAACATCATACTTATATTGTGATGTGTTGTTGTTTTTTGTATTAACAGGTGGACTGAGTCTTGGTTCCACGGGCCCGTGAGAATTGTCCTGGGGAGAATGCCGCTGCGGCCGAGCTCCAACCTGAAGATGCGCGCGGACGAGACGGAGGTGGAGTGGGTGGAGAGAATACGGACCTGGTACAAGGCGATGTGGAAACGGGAGAAGGAAAACGACGATAGGCGCAGGAGAGGTGGGCAAGGTTTTGTGGGGGTCTGCATGGGGGGCTACCGTTAACGATCTACGCTAAATTCAGACAGGGTAAGGTTTTGTAGGGGTCTGCATGGGGGGCTACCGTTAACGCACTACGCTAAATTCTAAAAGGAGAACGGCGATCGACAGGCGCAAGAGAGGTGGGCAAGGTGTTGTGGGGTCTGCATGGGGGGCTACCGTTAACGATCAACGCTAAATTCAGAAAGAACGATGATAGGCACAGGAGAGGTGGGCAAGCGTAGGGGTCTGCATGGGGGGGGGCACTGTTAAAGATCTATTTTAAACACAGAGAGGAGAACGACGACAGGTGCAGGAGAGGTGGGCTATTTTTTATTGGGGGTTTGCATGGGGCTACTGTCTTCTACGGTAAATTCAGAAAAGAAACATTTAAACTTGGCAAACAGGCTTCGCTTTAGGCTGAATTCCGGGTCCAATGTTACACTGAATGCACCAAGTACACTCTGCGTTAAATTTGAGCGGTCCGGCTACGAATTACGTAAAACCAAAACGGCTGATTACGCCCTACGTAAAGCACGCAAGCTACCGTCATACAATTTTTCTCAATCGAATGTCCCAAATATAACGATATGTGTAAAACATATCAGTCATATTGTATACCAGAATTTTCTTTAATGAAAGAAGCAAATCCAGTTACTTATTAGCATGTCATAGTCCCTGCATTGCAAATAGATTATAGTAAAAGAGGACGTGTATCAACATTAGACATACATGTACCAACAAAGACTTCACAAGTGCCAAGTCCCCATAAAAACCTACATATCATTCGCTTATAGAGTGATTTATTTTAGTCTCCTAAAAGGGGAAGTGCAATTCTGCCTGTATGTTACACAACAACATCGCAGTTGGCTGAAGACCAACGTCCTTCACAGATAATGATCGACATGACAACAATGTCTTCCAACTCCGCGGTCATGAAATGGTCTTTACCAGAAGCATGTGTCTTGGACCTGGGTGTCAACAACAAGTGGGCTACCTGCCAGGGGCTCATAGTCTGGCTGCCAGCCTTTTTATACATGTATATTGTACGGATTATATAAAAATAGCATACTATTTATGTTTAACGAAGGAAAATATATTGTTTTTTACTACGTTTCCTCTTCTTCGTCTCTGACCTGACTGAACCAGACTGTCTCTCTCGGATGTTTCAATTTTATAGCAGGAGGGATTTAGACTCCTATCACCATATATCTGAATGTGTTTGAGTAAGAGTTAACAGAGCAAACCATATGCGAAGGTAAATATTATGCATTTGCTTTGCTTTGCAAATGTTACCTTTCTAGTATTAGTAGTGTATTAGCATTTTTAAGCAATAGCGCAGATATTTAGTATTTCTCAAGAAATTGCTAACATTGTACCTGCTACAATGATTGTGCAATAAAGATTGATTTATTTGTGAACTGAGCAGAGATCTCTTGCCACTTCGCTACCAACTATTAACCAGCAGAGGAGCTCGTAAAACAGTGTCATCAATGTGCACAGTACAGCACTGCAAGCTTACCAATGTTTTGGCATAAATAGCAGTGCCTAACAAACTACTGCTGTTTATCCTTACTCAAAGACAGTCATATATATGGTGACCAGCCCCTTCAAATCTGCCCTGCCGTTGCTACATAATGTAATCCAACCATGAGGGGTGTCTACTACAGCACCAGTTACTATGGTGACAGCCGTCTGGTCCGGGTCATTGACCTTGTTTGTTTGGAGAAGAATAAGACGGAAACAGAGCAAAAAACAATAGTTGTAAGGAAAACATAATGATTTTCCAGAGGACTTAGCCGGCCATAAAGTTACACAAAAGCAAACTTCTAGTGTCGCTAGTAGAGACTACATAATGCTCCTGATGGTGACGTGTGATTTATTGCATGTTTCGCTGAGGTAAGGCCAAGGCATCCACTATCGCGTTGGGAAAATCGAACAATTTGCAAGTCAAGAGAAAGTATCTTATCTTCAAGAGTCAACGTCTCACTATCTTATCTCCAAACGTCTTGCATTTTTCCCAAGTCGATTTTGTCGGATGTGGCGTCGTCTTAAAGTACACCGAGCGCAAGCGCCAAGAGCTATTTAGCTCGAAATTTCTATATGGCAATTTACAAATAGACGGCGAGTTCTCGCCATGGGCTGCATGGATGCGCACACGTTGACTGCCAGATACCGGAAATCGTTGCAATTCGTCTCCCGTATTTGGACGTTCTGATTTAATGGCAGATTACAATGAAGGGACGCTGGAAATGAAACTTGACGTCAAGGAGACAGTTCAATTTCATACCTAATCCGTCATTTCTGCGACATAGCATTTCTGCGATGTGGTTAATTCTAGATTCGCTACCGCTCAGCGATCCATAATGTCAGTTTGATGAATGAAGGCCTTCATTGTACATACCTGTATTTACCCCGATTGGGCCAAGTAAAAAAGAACAGTTTGCAAATACAAATGTACAAGCAAGTATGAGTGCTATCATATACTAAGTGGATTCGGGTTCTTTTCGCTTCTTTGTGATGATGAGTATACGAACAGATTTGTGACAGAAGGTTCAGATCTGTTCGCATACATCAGAGTATGAGATATGAACATAGAATGTACCTGTCAATGACAGAAACCTATCATTTTGCAGAGTTGAAGGCAGTAACACAGAGTATTGGAGACTACTTCAGAAGAGCGAAGAGACTAGGTGAGTATCAGCAATAATCTTCGAACTGAAACTTGAATGATGCCATAGCCATAGCCATACAGATTTCGCTAATTATAACTACACTGTAGTTAACGTTTTCAGATATGGACGTGCCAAATTCACAGGAATAATACAATACTGACAAGGCATGCTTGACCATATCTATTAGGAGACGACTGCATTCAGCGTTGTCAGCAGAATTAATTGTAAGCCCAGCAACGAATGTCGCCATACCCCAAGGAATCGTCTGTTAAACCCCACCCATTGTTTCCCGTCCGCCAGGCGTGTCCTGGGTGCCTATGGCGGCGGAGTTGGGCCTGACCCCGGTAGACGTCGCCGTGATCAAGACTGACTCTGGAGACATACACGAACAGGTCAGGGGCATTAGTAAATAAAGCGGCAAAGGGCAAAGCACTAACAGAGAAAACAGTTTGTATCAGTTTGGAAAACGCAGTGCTCCGCCATAAGACCCAATACTGCGTATGACGGAACTTCCCTTGGTGCTGATTGTCTTTCCGACAACCGTAATTTGATATAAACCTTTCCGTGTGGTACAGTGTACATGTACTTTCGTTACATGATGTGCTTGCTATCCATGGCCAGAGCTGCCGCTTAAACAAGCTTAACGGCAGCAGTTTGTATATTTTGTGTCTTTTGCATCAATGAATCTTCAAAACATTACGTACTTCTGAGGATCTTTCTATACAGTGTGCGGTTCAGTAGCTAGCGACCATGCCTCTGGACTGAGAGGTTGGGAGTTCAATTCCCGGCTGTTGTCACTAAAAGTGTTGCAGTCCTTAGAGTTTATTTATTGTGACTGATGAAACTATTCTCGGAGGTAGTCTGAGGTCACTTTCCACTTACCCGAATCCGTCTGTACCCTCCCCAGATTGAGAGAGTGATCTACCAGTGGCGTTACTACATGGTCATGGACGGCTTCAGCATGAACATCACGGTGGACTCCCTCATCGACTTCCTGGAAGAGTCCTTGGTCTTCTACGACATGCTGGACTACCTGAACAAGACGGCGTTCAAGACGATGGGGAAGACGTGGGAGCCTAAGTACGAGGTGCCGCCGCGCAGACAGTCGCAGGACAACATCAACCTGGCGGCGGTGGGCACGACGTACCGCTCCGGTAGTACGTCCAGCATGGACTCCACCGTCTCCACCGACAGCGACATTGAAGCTGACTAGGGCTGTGTACTTAAAGACGTCCTATACAATTTCAGGGTGGCAAAACTGCATCTGTATAGTAACCCGTAAACCTGTACTGAATTTTGTTTAGGGACACAGCTCTTAAACTGGCCTCCAAAATGTGCACCGATGCGTTCGAGGGTAGAAATATGGCAGAGCAATTTCGTCGCGCCATCAAAAAGCATAGGATAGCCTCTACCAGACTTCGGGGGGCGGCTGAAAGTGAAATAGAATTTGCCAACCAGGGAGAATATGATTTGTCTAAGAAATTAGACGGCAATACATTTACACCTTGAGCCATTTTACTACTCTTTCAGCAACCTAATGAAACTGATTGAGACTACTAAAAGGAGTGTAGTCTCCAACCATTTTAACAATAAATTTATATCCATAATTGTCATCAATAATCATTCATATGCATAAAACTACGGGTAAAAAGTTTTTGTCTAACTGCCGTTGTGTCGCAACTTAACTGTTGTATTAATCATCCATGATGTGGCAGATGTACGTGGGTAACGATAGTACTGAAGTTTATGGCTTATGACGACTCATGTCAGTCCTGCCATGTGTATATACATCAGACAGTGGACTGTTGTTTGATGTACCATAGGCAGGCCCGGTATGAGAGGATGGCTTCTAGAAGTAGCACATGCAATCTTTCATTACCTCTTTATTTTCACATCTGATAACAATGTACGCACAGTAGTCACAATAATTAGGTACCTTTCTGTGTGTTCCTACGTCTTTGCAACGTACCATAGAGCCAAACTCAAGTATTTTGATTCTGTATTTACCATAGGTCAAATACCAATATCTCCAATAATATTTATAAACCATTATGTATCATGTCTGCTTCTTGTCAGATTTGTCTTATTAAGTTATAAGAGTTATAGATATAGATACAAATATATGTACGTGTTCTATTTATTTATTTATTGGTTAAGTTATTCACATTATCATAATTGTATATCATGTAACTTGTTATATCTATGTGATAATCTGTTCATTTTTTAGTTGATGCTTTGGGAGTGTTTATATTTATTTCCAATATCAAGACTAACAAATAACCTAATTGTCCTAGTTCAACAAAGAATAACTATTTAAGAAGTAATGTTTACCACTATTCATAATGATAATAAAGGATATATAAAGCATTATTTGTTTATAAACAGATGTGTTTGCTTCTGAAACTCATTACTATGAATATGACATGTAATATTTGTTCATTTGTCAAAAAATGCCAATGGCACTGCAATGTGTGTGTGTGTGTGTGTGTGTGTGTGTGTGTGTGTGTGTGTGTGTGTGTGTGTGTGTGTGTATGCATGTGCGTGTGTCTGTGTATCTATGCATGTCTACCTGTTTACATCAGGCACACGGTTGGACTTACTTGGAACAATTCCATTTTATTTTCTTTGATTGCCATCTTCTTGAAATCTGCCCTCTCAACTACACAAAAACCTTTGCTGTACAGAATAAAGTTACAGAAGCTGAACAGAACCAAAGCATTTACACATAGTTCCAATGGTTAACCGCTAAGCATAGCCATTTTCTGTGTGCTTCCATAGAGGTAAGATAGGCTGACAACTTGACTTAGTTACTGCCTCCATTGCTAACTCCAGGATGTGTGTGTGAAGTTCTTCTATTGTCTGGTTTGCATTCACAATCTGGAGTTAAGAGACAGACACAATGGAAAGGGGTTAGAGATGGATTGTGCAACAGTTTTGTCTATTTGCCTTTAGCTACCTCTAAACAAAGTGAATGTGCCTTCAAGTACCAGAGTTATAAACCAATAATTGAGGGGTTCAAAAACTAGAACTATTATAGGGTAGGATTTGCTGCCACCAAGTACGGTAGGGGCATCCTCACTAGATGGCTTTTAACATTGTTGACAGATAGATGTGCAAAGGTTAGGCCACACCAATTTAATTTGTTGGTTCTCGGATTTTTTCAGAAAAAATATGAAGCGACAGGGCGAAAAAAAATAAAAATAAAAACAGGTCTAGGCATCCTATTATAGGCTTAAATGCTACAAAATGATCCATGAAGTCAACACAAAAGGCTGGGTTAAAATTTAAACATTGAATTTTGAACTTTTAATCAAACCACTGCAATGATAGATGGGTAAACTGTAACAACTAGAAAGAAAAGGACGTTCCTCAACTGTTGGGGGCAAAACATGAGCATTTTTCAGTTGATTCAGGACCAGAATCAAATTTTTTTTTTTTTGCAAATCAGAAAAAAACAAAGAGGCGAATCCGAGAACCAACAAATTAAATTGGTGTGGCCTTAGGTGTAACAAGTTGCTGGGTGTAATATACCTAGCTGCTGCCGCAATGTGTGTATGCGAACCTGGTGTGTTACGCCAAAGGGCGGTTATACCAGCAATACAGATACAGCAAAATGACTAAAAAAAAGGAATCATATATCATATACAAAAAAAACTACATATCAAATTCAGGTCTCTGCATGTACAAACAATGCATATACATAATAAATACACCACATCTGCTCATACATACCTTCCAGTCCTTCTCCTGTAGGACTTTGAAATTTTCTGCGACTTTTTCCTGGAAGTCGGTCTGTTCGTACCTCTCCCCTCCGTACTCGGACCGTTTGGCCGCCTCCTCAGGGGGGAGGGTCAGGTAGATGACCAGGTCTGGCCGGGGCAGGCCGATGTCCGAATGCTGACATCGCTTCATGTCCAACCCCTGGTACAACAACAATAGCAATAACAACAACAGTTTTGTGAGAAGTGTGAAGGAGGCACATACCTGCACTGGTACAGGTAACATTGAAGACTGGAAACTGGCATCAAATTTTACCTGCACCTGAGTGCACCACTTAGAACTATGGAAGTATGGATCGTACTAAAAACTGTTCAGAAACCTTTGCTATTACATGTATTTCTTTTAAACTTCATTGGTGGTACATGTAACAATCAATGCAGCAAATATAAATACAAATTATGATGAATCCCTACCTTTGCTGCAGTAAATGCCACTCCTGAGTATGCATATCTGTCAACTATGAGAGAGGTGCCCTCTGATAGAAGCTTCTCCATTCGAGGTCTGAAACACAGGAAATACAATAGATTTAGACACAGGACAACTCATCTGGATTCTAAGTCAACTATGGTGAAATTTCATAGTGAAAATTGACTTCAAGAGTTCAATGGGTCTTTAAGTTTAAAGTACATGTATAAACAAGCGTAGTAATAAAATGCAAGATAAACTACATGTATGCAGCGTGAACTCTGACAGCAAAATTGTGACCATTAAAGCACTGTGAATATTTTCAGATTTCCAGTACTTACACAGCTTCCCATCTGTTAGCAGAGAAAAGCAGATGGATGGCGAAGTCATGCAGCTCACATTTGTTCCCCAGGTAGTCGTTGATGACACTTCCTATGGCTGTGGTACGGTCTGAACACATAGAACAATCAGATAATTAGGGAAACTCTTAAAAGAGAATTGTGTCAATGACTAGTATTAAAATAAATGGATAGTAATACATACAGATATATAAGTGACAAAGGAGTTTAAATAACCGTACTACTTAATGCAAACTCCATTTTTTTTAGTACATTCCAATACATACATACTTTATATACATATAAACACACTGCATAAGATACATACAGTACAGATGTACAGCTACTAGTATATGATTACCTGGGAACCTGATAAGCTCTGCTTTCTTCCCATGTTTCTTCAGTGCCTCGACAAGCTTCATACACTGAGTAGTCTTCCCGCTGTGGTCCACACCTTCCAACACTATCAGGGCACCCCGTGCAGATGCCATGCTGTATGATCTGACTGGATAGCTACATAAATTATATTATATACATAAATTATAAAGCATATAAATGCAGTGCTTCAAATACTGGTTGCATAGTAAGGAAACTTAATTTTGTGTTTCCTATTATGACCCTGAAAAAATAGGATTGTTAGGAATTCACATTTTTAAATATTGTTTTAAGTTTTTCACATGTGGTAACTGAACAAAATATGCAAAGCCCCCCTCCCCAAAATAACTTTAGCTAGTTCCTATAACCATGCAAATATAACTTCCGCAATAGACGATCAACGAAAGATGTCACAAGAAAATCTTATGTTACAGACTTCATATAGGCCGGCACTTACATTTCCTATTGTTGTTTACCGAAGTTAAACTCGGGCACGCACCTCTGTGTACAGGGTCGTCTTTAATTTTGGCGGGGAGCAGCTTTGAGAATTTGGCGGGAAAGCAAAGGTTAAAGGGCAATGAAATTTGCATATCTCAGATTCAAAAAGCCAGGCCTGCACATGTCCTCGTTTCTATTGTCTGAACTGATAAACGATTTACCTGTATGCAAACGTCAAAAATCTGCGGACAGGCTTCCAAATCTGCGGACGACCCATCCCGAAACTTGTGGAAAGTGACAAGAAAAGAGTCCAGTCTTTTCCGATGAAGCGATGAAGATAAACATCACTTTGGTCGCTTTCCTAGTGCCTATTTTAAATAATTTACAGCTCAACAGCACAATTCTCTACTATTCTCTTCTACAAGAACTTGTTGGTACATTTAGATCCCGATAAATATGTGATAAAAGAGTGTTTTTCATCGCGAAACAAAAAATTTCTTTTCATCACCGAGACGCCATGTTGTTTTGATCACATGATCTTTGGACTAATTCATTAAAATATAAAGGGAAACGTTTTGCCAAGCAACATCATGTTTGTCTATTTTCTTCATAACTATTTGTACTAAACACATTTTTAAAGCTTTATCATTTATATATATTAGTTTAATCGAAGAGTGGAGCTTCTTGGTTTCATACAGTGATATTTTCTTACTACTGAAGTTCAATTCAAAACCCGTCGAAGAATAGAGTCGTCCAGAAAGGTTCAAAGGTGAAACGTCTTACGAAACGTCAAGTCGAAGTTTGCTATGGAGACATCCTGACGTCTGGCGTGAGATAGAGAGATAACAACCAGTCAAGAACAACAGGTGTGCTTTTGATGTCTTCTAACGCCTTTTATTATCTGTTCACTGTTTTGAAAAAGGCCGTTGTTATGCTATCAGACATAACGGTACACACTTATACCATGGAGGTAGAAAATAATTTTGGAGGAAGAAAATAATTTCTACCCATGCTAATACTGTATGTGACCAGGCCAGACCTAAGCTAAAGTGAGGTCATGTTGTTTTATCTCATTCCTAGATTGGGTGTTGGTCAAAAATCAATATTGGTAGTTGTATGTTTTTGTTTTCAAGTAATACGAGTACATATTTTTATATATATTTTACATACACTAGAATTTATAGCATAGCATTATTCAAGTGATAACACAAAATGTATTTATCACAAAATTTATACCCTTTGTTTTCTGGTTTCAGAAAAAGAAATCTGTAGAAAATTAAAGACGTGAGCTGTTTTGATCTCACTCAGGGCTGTTCGACAAAAATTGTTTGTAAAACATAATCCTCAGGTAAGTTATACTTATAGGGTTAACATCTCAGTGCTACTCATTAACTCATTATGCATTTATAAATGAATAAGAAGGATAAGCATCATATTTGCAAAAAAAATAAATAAACTCTTTATATAGTTCACTATTGACGGTGATGACTGATCAATAGCAGAATTACCTCAGTATGACGTTTCCCAACTCTAAAAATCAATATTTAATGATCTGACTGTGAGTGTGAGAGAAGAAAATTTGCCATATTGTCCAGGTAGGAAATATTCATAATCTTCATTGCAACTTTACTATATACAGGAGCTTTTCTAAAAAAAAATTGAGTTTGGTGGAGATGCAAGACTGGAGTAACAAAGTGGCAGATAAATCAGAAGGGTGTGTACTGTAAATTCATTTATTTCATGGTAGAATTAGGGAAAGGAATGTTTTGTAGTTAGAAGCAGGAAGAGTTAGTAGTTGAAACTATAGTACAGTAGTAATTCAGAGATGGGGTTTTCTGCGCGTGAAAAAATTGTGCGTGAATTTGGTATTGCATATTTTCTAACATATTTTGGGGACTTTGGGGTATTTTTCACTTGCAAATTTTTCACATGCAGGCAACCTGTTCTCGTAATTCATTTTAAACCCATATTTGCTGCATACTAAACTCTCTTTTTAATTACTATGCTGGTGAATCATTGGAGAAATGCAAAGAAACAGAAAACACTGTAAGTTGTGCGACTGTTTACGGTGTTTAGTTATTGACATGTGGTAAATTTACATTATCCCCTACGTATGCTGCCAGAGTTGACACAAGATAGTACTTCCGATCATTGACGTCGACTGTTGTGTTATTATGATTTGGCACTCATTGTGGGTGGGTACTCTAGGTGTTCGGTTGGGTATGCAATGTGTTTGTGGGTGAGTGTCATTACATGTTTGTGGGTAGGTGGGTTGGTTTGTAGGTGGTGGGTCGACATACTAGTAGGTATGTGTACTTATGGGTGGGTGTGATGTGTGTTTGTGGACATATTTGGTATGTGGGTATAGTTGTCAGCAACATGAAATACAACTTTGACTATTGGCACCTTAAAAGGCTTGTGCCTTTCTATGGTACTGCAGCAGAACTTTTGGGTTTTGTATCTCATGTTCTGGACATACCGTACAATTATGGTCATAGTTTTTCTGACTGTAGATATAATGTTATGGTGCTAAGAAAAGATCATGCTCCAGCACTTTGCTAATTGACTTCCTTTCAATTATTATAGGTACTCCCCAAATAGGCACTCAGCAGATAAAAAGATGATAAACTTAGTACTAGTGTAAGGCTTGTTAATTATTTAGCAGCTAAATGGAGGGTTTGACGCATGCCAGTAGAATTGACTGCCAACAAATTAAGTTAACCCTCTGACCTCCGGAGGTGTTAGCACTTATATTAATGGAGCAAATGTCCCTGAACTGACCTAACATCTGTTTGGAGTAGCTTCAGGGTCAAAGTCTAGTAGTGAAGTCATTACTATAGAGCAGAAGTAGAAAGAATTAGGTGATTATGACCATGGAGTTAAAATACAGATTTTACCTGTACCTAATCTGCAATGATCCATGTACATAGCTGGGTTTACATACATACAGGTCCATGCAGGATTCTATTTGTAAATTAACTGGTACCACCTACATTTTGAATGAAGTTAGAAATGGTTTCTGAACAGTTTTTAGTGTGATCGATATTTCCTAAAATCTGAATGGTGCAGGTAAAATTTATCTGGTGCAAGTAATTTTCAATGTTACTTGCACCAGTACAGGTATGCAGAAAGAAGTATGTACATTTCGAGCCATGTAATGTATGTGTTATAATTAATTGTGAAGGTGATGAAATAGATATTGATTGCCCATGACTAGACTTGATTTCCCAGGGTGCTAATTTACATAATGCTGTTATTTCTATCTCACCCTTTTTGCCCACACAGGGTAGGGAACATGAGGTGAGTTTAGATCTGTTCTGCACTTTTTCTTCTTGGATAAGATGCATGTTCATTTTGTTGGTAAAATAGAATGGATCATACTAGCCTTGTTGTCGGATGAAAGTTAACAAGGCTATCTGGGCTATTTTATGATGCATGACATTTAATACATGTTCATCATGTAGGACAAGACAATGCATGTGTCTGTTTAGTAAATGCATGTATGGCCACTTAAATCTTCAAGATGAAGTTTTTACATGTTGGGATACCATTGCTCGAATTGCCACCTACCTGTGCAGGTAAATCTGGGACTGTGCAGTGTGCAGGTTTTTCTTTGGTCTACCTGCACTTTACCTGTACATATGGTATTACATTTTTTTAAATGCAAATATAAGGTTATTTGGATTTTGATTTGCTGCATTGACTTTTACCACCTATGAAGCCAAAAAGAAAACATGGCCAATGGTTTCTTTTTAGTATGATCCCTCCAAAATCTGAGTGGTTCAAGTAACATTTGTCTGGTGCAGGTAATTTTCAATGTTACCTGCACCAATGCAGCTATGCTAAAAAAGTATTTTGAGCCCTTCAGTCTAGATTCAAGATGAATTTCCTGGCTAAACAATAGATCTGAAACTGATGATAACTCATTTAACTGCCACACTACAGGAACTCTGCGGGGAGAGACAGTAAGCCCAGGATGGGTTCCCATCCCTGCTGTGTGCTGCCTATCGTGGTGGGCGTCGGCACAATCATCATGTTCTTTGTATGGTAAGTATTGCAACAGTGTTTATTTTTATTTTATTCACATGAATTTTTGAGCATTGGATAGGAAGCACTTGTTGTGCTTATGTGAATCCGCTGCTCATAAAACATAATACAAATGTAAACATAAAGATGACATGAAGTATAACATAAACATAAAATGAAAGTGGCTGGCGCACCAATACCTATAGCATAATATTAATGAGATTGGTCAAATCTTCCAGAGTGGTGGATATAGTATTAGTTGAACACAATATCAAAGATACGGCAGTTGGTAGGGTATGGGAGGGAGGGGCTACCCGTAAGAAGTAAAGTAACAGTGTTAGAACAGAAACAAGTAGAAAACAAGTAGAAAAAAGTAGTTATCTCTGGAGTAGTAATATCTTTGGATATCTTTTACAGTATTCCCAGTATTTTGATTAGGTAAAGTTACAACTCGTCATAATTCCTTTTTCCTTTTTTTTTACAGCTATGTCATTGCAGTCAACAACAATCACACTGTAAGAAACTTCCCTTTTATAAGGTAAGTCAGCAGGACTGTATCTAATAGTCTTCCAATCCTTTTAAATTATTGCTTAAGTACCCGTATGCATCCTTCACCAATATATTAGTGGTACCTTTATAAGAAGGGGGATCCACTTTTGTGGAAATGGGCATGGTGGTCCTGTATCTTTTGATTACATCTGACATCATGATGTTTTACATCATTATAATAAGGTTTTGCATAGATAATCATCTTGCAACAAGGTACTCGGAGAAAAAAATTAAGCTATACATAACTCTAAATAGTATCTTTAAGAGACCTCCAACAGTCACCCCTTTATGCCACCCCCAACTACTTAGAACCCAAACTAACATGTTTGAGTGACAAATGATGCTGTTTTCAGGTTCAGCCACAACACTCAAAGATCATGATTCAGTGATATTTTTTTCCTGTCCCACAGTGACACAGGAGTGTACCCTCCGGAGAGTGGAATCTTCACCATGGCTCTCAACCTGTCTGCATTTGGAGGTACAAACATGTTCTCGTATTTGCACATGTTTACATGTATGTACTAGAGTTACAAAATGTAGGTCCCACAGAAACCAGTCTAAAGACTGATGGGAGTACTCACCTGTTCCCAACACGAATAAATAGATCTCTATGCTTGGTTTGCATTTTTCTACCTCCATGGTTTGGGGAGTTCCAATTTTTGAAATTCAGTTATATTGCATTTGATCATGACCTGGCAATGCTTACACGTTACAATAGTTACTGCATTTAAGTCTGCAGTTTCCTACCTGACAAAAGAATGTTTTGCTACCTCAGTGGTAGAGATACTGGTAATGTTCTATATGTACTTCAAAAGAGCCAAAAAGTAGCCAAAGCCAGTCACCAGCCAGCCACAATGACCTGCACTGTATTCCAGGATGATCCTCTGACCCCGTGCCTGAGCCCTCAACTTAATGAGGTTTGACACTATGACCCTGTTCATACCAGACTTATATTTAGCGGTTTCAACCGGTTTTTCAAAAACCGGTTTTTATTTAACCTGGTGTGAACGCAAATTAACCGGTTTTTTAGGGGTTTAAATCCGATTTTCAAAAACCACCTCGGGAGGTGGTTTTGAGGGGTTTTCCACCGAAAAACCTGGTCTGAACGCTAAGGGTTTATTGAACCGGTTTTTGCGTCATAATTCTGGGGTCACGGGGTCAGCATCCTGGCCGTGTGCGACCTCCAAGCTTTTTTGATCGTGCTGTTTAGACCGTTTCCACTGTTTTTCCACGGTTTCTCTTCATTTTTACGATGGAATCAGCCAACGCAACCTGGTCGGTGGACGAGACGCTCCCGATACGTATTTTTGGAGAGCAGGAGTTGATCGCCAAATTCGAAAAAGCTGGGGGGAGGGCTCTATTGAGGTCTACCGAAACAAAAATGTTGGAGGAGCCTGGTAATGGCCGATTAACCGGATATTCGCTGGACAGGGTTTTTGAAAAACCGGTTTTGTAAGTCTGGTGTGAACGCGACGGGTTTTTGCCGGGTTAATTATTTAGCGGTTTCAACCGGTTTATATAAGTCTGGTATGAACAGGGTCTATGACAAAGAAGAAGAAGAAAGAGCAGACATATCCATGTAATATGTATGCTACACATTGTAGAAAGTGGCATGTCAACTTGGTAGACCATTTGTCACATCAAACAATCACTGCAGTACCTAAATCTATACCTAGCCTACAAACCTCATGCTAGACACGTTCTTGTTGTTTTCCCTCATTGAATTCTACTATTAAGGGGGAGATTTTATCATGCTCTCCAATGTTTCTGTCCCTCCCAGGTCTTGTGCTGATGTACCTGAGGTATTGTTACATCTCACAATGTGACGGTCCGGCCAAACTTAACAAGTTCACTTTGGGCTGTGGTGTTCTTGTCTGCCTCGGTCTGATGATGGTCGGTGCCTTTCAGGTATGGCTTTAGTCCTCACTGTTAATTGGACACAAATTTTACATGACATATTTTAACCATTGCAAGAAAATTTAATGCTATATGAGTGCAAGACAATATTTTCTTGATAGTGTTTTAAGTTCTGTATACAAAACCGTTAATGTGCAACATGTACAGTTGTACATGTATTTGCCCTTGTGTTCCTTTCAAGAATTTGTAAATTGATTGCAATTTAGTTACATTTTCACTGCGAAAGTTAAATGAATTCATCTTGAGTCTTGAGTATTTTATCTATGTCACAACTACTCTAGAAAACATGGCACATTCTATCGAACTTGTAGAAGCCCATGTGATAACTATCTGAATTTTTTGTAACTGCTCAGTCCAAAATCTTGTTCATGTATCAGACTATTGTACAACTTGTCCTCCTGTGTATCTTCCAGTGGGCGACCATGTTGTATCCCCACATGGTGGGTGCTGTGATGGCCTTTGCCCTGGGTATTGTGTACATCTGGCTGGACACCATCATCAGCTACAAGCTCCGGCCACTGTCCACCGGCATATGGGCCTTCAGGATACGGCTGTTGGTGTCTACCCTCGCTACAGTGAGCGGCGGTGTCAGTATCCTTTAAACGTTGGTACCTTTACAGTTAGTAGAACTTTTATTCATCAATCAGTGACTGTTTTGAAAGGTAAAACACGTACCTAATTTTC
This sequence comes from Branchiostoma belcheri, assembly GCF_001625305.1. Taxonomy (NCBI): domain Eukaryota; kingdom Metazoa; phylum Chordata; class Leptocardii; order Amphioxiformes; family Branchiostomatidae; genus Branchiostoma; species Branchiostoma belcheri. The sequence continues at coordinate 1,244,769 of NW_017804520.1, forward strand.
GATGTCGACTGTACATCCTGTTCACTGTCACTGATTGATGAATGTTGCACTATTAAACTGTTAATCTTACGTGACTGATGAACCTCTTCAATGAAGGTTATGTTTTCAGTAGTGTGTGTGGTTTGATAGCATACATCAAGTTACCTGTAGCCAGGATTTTGCTAAGGGGGGTTCTTCTTACTATCTGAGGGACCAGCGAGTGCTGTTGGTGCAAGCTTCTTAGGGAAGAAAATTTTGAAAATTGAACCTTAAGCTGCTGGCATTTTGTGTGTTTTTGAGGGGATTTCAAGAAAAAGTGAGAGACATTCACACAACTGAGCGTGTGTGTGGGGGGGTGGGGGGATCTTCAGAGTTTTAAAAATGGTGCCAGTGGCAAACAATAATAAAAAAAAGCACCCTGTTAGACACAAATGTCACCACAAGAGCCACAAAGTCAACATACATGTACCAGGCTGTTTAATGTTTCAAACAATGAATTTTCTTAGTACATCAAACACAAAACCCCCACAAAATTTACTTTGTGAGGCCTTAAGGCAAGACAACTTTGTTCCTTAACGAGTATGTACCAGTGTTTGTGTTTGGTGGGATTATCTTCTCCACAGATAACTACCTGTACGAGGTTCGTCTGGCTGCGGTGGGCGGTGAGTGGGCCCTGGGGATCGGACTTCTCCTCTACATCATCACGCTGTGTGCCGAGATCAGGACAGTCAAGAGGATCGCCGTCATTATGGACATCTCGGGAAGGTTCGATGTGTCCAACTCCCACGAGTTAAGGGCTTCCAGGGTTTTCGCTAACCGTGATTTAATCCCTGAGTAAAGTTACTGCAGTAGCAAAGATCCTCTATACCTCATTTCTGGACCACAGAGTTTTAGAGTTTTCTCCTATCTTTCCTTTCTTTTCAATTCTCAACAATATTATTAGACCTCTAGTATTAAAGAACAAAATCTAGGGTACCAAATCTAGACTTAAGAATTTAAATTTGTTTTTTGTGTGCCAAAGAAATTTTTCCAAGAACTGGATAAGACAATGTCATATTGTCATAAGTTTATACATGTACCTGTTTTTTTTAATTTCTGTATCTTCAAAAAGACATACAGGATCACCAATGGCTGCCAAAAATCTTAAGGTTGTACATCCATTTCATTAGTTCACTTATATCCTACTTTTTAGGAAATACCATGGCTGGGTCTGAATGGCAGTGTACTTTACTAGTATGGTGAAAGAGCACAATATTGCTGGATCAAAGACTTTTATGTTGATGTCAGCTCTGTATATTTGTGTTTCAGTACCTTGTTCTTGTGACTGGAAAGAAATGGATCAGCGAAAAGTATGGGGAGTCACTCTTTTTGTGGATAGTTGTGTGATAGCTCAGCTTTTTTATTTTTTCAAATTCTCCATGGTCTTGTCTTCCATTTATTTTCTAGCAACAATTGCAATGTATGAAACCTGCTGCTATTCATGACATTGGGCCACTTATAATAAGTGTATTGATGACAAGAACATGTGTGCTGTGAATCTTGTATGTGGAAAAAAATTATGGTGCTGTTTCTAAAATGTTGCTCAAAAAATTTGCTATTAAACTATCAATAAATAGTGGAAATTTAAGTACAAGTTGATAACATGTTTATCAAACAATTGCCAATTATTCAAAATAACGATTACATTTTACTATTTAGTGTCATAACCAAGATGTGATATTTTTGTGTGCCCTTAAGTTTAAGTTTAATCCTTTTAATTTGCTTCCTGCTGCTGTTTGAGATTGTTGTTAATTGTTACTTGAATGAGATTGATAGAAATGTGTGGAAATGTCGAAGTACACAAGTACATGCATTATGTTATCATTGCAAAGCCAAAGTACATGTACTTTTATAGTATCTTTGGCACCTATGGTATGTATGGCAGTACATATTGTTGTCTATAATTCTTCCTGGCATCAACAGACAAAGCCGTCAGTGAAGTCAGGATGAAGAAGCTGTATTTATACCAATACTCAGCTCGTACAATACATTACATGTATTATGTTCTGTATATACATGTACATTGAAATTGTGACAATGTATTCTATACTACAAGTACATGTAGTATGGTGTCTGTCTGTTAAGAGAGAATGTGAATTTTCTATTGTGGTGTCATAATTGTCAAATTTATATGAACTGAATGTTGCAGAACAGATCAACTATGATATAAAATCAAAATTAAAAAAAAAAGAGAAGAAAATTGCCAACACATCTTCAGTCCTATTCTGGCTTTGACTCTTCAATATTAGAGCCTGTTTTCAAGTACATGCACATTTAGACATATGCACATGATATATGATACAGTTTTATTCAGTTACCTACGATATCTATCCTTTCGTATAATGAATGGCATGTAAGTTTCTGTACTCCATACAGAACTCAAGTTTTTAATTCTGTGCTCCAAAAATAACAAGCACTCCTTTTATGTCCTTCACAGTTCAATAATTTGACAAGTTGACAAGCTGGGTGCTCCTTAGATTTGGAAAGTGAACTTCCAAATTTGACCACTTCTGTGTTGTACTTTAATCCATCTCTGCAAAGTGCACAGTTCTAGAAGAAGCTCCAGCCAATGAGGACGCTCCTTTCATTGGCACTGCGGCTGCCATTGGCTCGTCGGTTTCCTGGTCACGACACTTGGAGTTGAGGAGTTCCCTGCGGATCTCTGGCGTGATCTGTTCGTGCGTCTGGGCACGGAGCAGGTCGATGATGGCTTCCTTCTGCTCGCTGGCCAGGTCCTCCTTGTAGCGCTGTACGAAGGTCAGCAGGCACTGGTGCCACAGGACAGGGAGCTGTCTCCTGTCACTCACAAACCTGAGGGGCAACAAAAGTGATGAAATCATAATCAATAGATTATCATATGTGGAATTGCTATTGCAAATTTTATATTATTAATGCCTATAGTTGCAATCAATCATTTGAGCAAGAAGACTCTTTACACAACCAAGTCTTTTAATCAGCTGATGTTTCGGTGACCGTCTGATACCTTTCCTCAGGGCAAGGTACATTCATTACAAAGCTTTGGTGTCTTTAATTCCATTAACATCTGAAAAGGCTACTTAAAAAGTAGTGCATAAAGACTCACCTTAGGAAGTGAAAGACCATAGCATCCACCACTCTGAACGGCAGAGCGTACTTCTTGTCCAGTAGGACCCTCAGGAAGATGCTATTCGCGCCGTTGTAGTCCATCTCCGCGATTTTCAACATGGCGGCACTGGAGTGGAGGACGGGGATGGAGGTCTTGGCGAGCACGCTGCTCACGATGATGGCTTCTCGTAGCGTACATGTACCACTCTGGGAGAATGGTGGAAATGTCAGTCTACTGTTCTCCTTGTAATAAAGAGTTTCAGTCCTTCCCCAGCCTTCACAAAACAAGGCGGCAACAGGCAAAATTCACCGCCTACTAAAATTTTTGCGCTGCCTACTTTTGTGTAAATTTAAGAAAAAATTGTAGTCTCCATTACAAACTCCTTCTTGGTTCGCCTGCTACTTTCTTATTTCAGCCACCTACTCTCATGGTGTGTGTTCAACTCCCATACTCTTAAGTGCATGTGCCTTTTGTGAAGTCTCTCAGAACTGACTCGGCCGGAATCGAACCACCTATCTCCTTCATGCTACTGTAACAAGAAAAAGATGAAGAAGCTACTGTACCTTGAAGGAAACTTCACTTACCTCACACAAAGGCAGCAGAATTCCCTTCATGAAAGCTGCTGGCTTAAACAAAGCCTTTTTCAGTGCCTGAAACAAGATGAAGTTTGTCTTTTTAGCATCATGATACATGTATCACTCACACTTTACAGAAGAAAACAAACTTTTTCACATCATGGATGTGGATCAAAGTCTTACAGATACATTTAGTTCTGTACTAGTAATAGGATGGCAGTCTGCAAACAAAGAAAGCCTACTTTTTGTACCAAAAGAAATCCTCTAAGACTTCATTTTACTCATACAGTTTGATACTTACCATGTACAGGTGAAAGTTCAATCTCTTAAACTCTGTGATGTCATCACGGACTCTTGGAAGAAGGACGAGGTTGAAAAACCTGGGAAAACAGGAAAGTCCAAACCTTAGAAAATCATATCATGTGAGTGACCAATGAGGAAATAAGAGAAATGAGGAACATACATGTAACTTGCATATTCCGGGCGAATATGTGAGTTGGGTTTACCTCTGTGCCATCTTGGCATTAAGGTTGGAAGTGAAGATACGTGTGGCTTGGTACATGGCTGCAGCAGTCCAAGTTTCAGGCTCAGTGATGTACAGAATCTGAGATGCATGGAAAACAACTTCCATGTAATTCACAAATAAGGCTGTGTACTACTGGAAAAGGTACAGAGATTGAGATATCTGCACCTAAACAAGCTTGGCCTATTACATGTATACATGTATTTGTAAGTTTCACATGTAGCCAACTGTCTTTTTTTACTATTTTAGTGCTAAGTTGTAATTACTGATCATGAGATGGGATTTATCTTTTAGTGTAATGACCCAATATTCTGGTAAGGTTCTACCATTCCCTTAGGGGGAACTGCAACAGACCAGAATATTGGGTCATTACATTAACTTATTCTCATTCACTTTTGCTTATTCAGGTACAGGAAATTCAGCTCCAGACTTGTACCAAAATAATTTTACAGGTACATCTACAGGAATAATCTATTAGTAATGATAAACAATCCTACACCCAAACCTTCATCTCAAATGATACCATATCCTGTAATAATTCTCACCTGTTCCCAGTTGGCCAGTGCAGGGATGATCTTGAAGGCCTTGGGGAGTTTCCCGCTCCGATAGCGACACAGAATCTGCCGAACGTCCTTGTACACCCTGACTACCCTCTCGTCAAGGTCAGGCATAGGGAGGCTGCCATCTTTGATAACAAGGACACATAAAATTAGCTTTCTTCAAACCTTCCAAAGAAATCTCAAAGAAAGAGACCAGGACAACGATCTGTATCTGTATAGCCGGTATAACCACCATCAGCATAACACACCAGCTTTTCAGGCACGAGGGGCGGCGGCAGCTAGCTATATTACACCGAAGCACTCAATCTTTGCACATTTAACTGCAGGAGTTGTTTAAAGCTTTCTAGTGATGTCCCCAAACTGTGCTTGGTGGCAAACGATAGTTCTTGGACACCTCAATGCTTGATAAGTCTGATATTTGAAGGCATCACTGTTTCTTGTTTTTTTCTGAGCTGAGTTAAACTTTCAGTGAAAGGAAATCATGAGGAGTTGGTGTGGTGACCTTACCTGACCTCTGGCTGGCCAGCTCTGTTTTCCTCTCCGTGATCTTCTCCATGATGATGTCGGCGAGCGTTCGGCGTACGGGCGGGTTAGCAGACATGAACAGTTCCAACGCCTTCTCATCATCTTCATCAACCTCCTACAGGCACACAAGTCAACAATATATTACTATCATATATTACATGTAACATTATCATCATCATCATATAATGAGAAGTTTAAGTCAAATTCTTGCCCGAGAATTTTTTGTAAATAACTTGAATTTGTTTAAATGAACAATTTAACATATGACTAGTTTAGAATTAGATGCTGGCTCTAACTTACTGGGTTTGACTTTTTTTGCAGCAGTGGAAGACAAACGATTCTACTTTTCTGTAATGAGTGAGTTCTGTGATGTTATTGTTAAGTGGAGAATAGTGTAATTAGGACAGAATTTGGTGGTTTTCCAAAGACTTCAAATTCAATGAATTCAAAAGACATAATGAAAAGATGTAACGTTACATCATGGATGATGATACTCACCACCTCCTGATAGTCGTACTGCTCATCCTCGGTCCTCTCCTCTTCATCCTCCTCCTCCTCCTCAGAGTCATCCTCGGCCGTGGACGGTCCCCCGAGTGTCACCGTCTTCTCGGCGGCAGACTTCCTCCCCTTCCTCACCACTCCATGCTCCTCCTCCAACTCCTCCTGCTGTCTCCTGGCCTGCTGGAGAATCTTCCTGGACAGGTTCTTGTCTACAAACTGGTGGCAGAAGAGAGAACTCATTCATGGAGGCCCGCATGCCCTTTTCCGTAGAGCGTAATCGGCCGTTTTAATTCTATGTAGAGTGTAGATGAATTCAACTTGGAGCGTGGCGCATTTTGCATAGAGCATAATTCGCCACTTTAATTTTGTAGTTTTGGGAATTTATCGTTATTCAGCGTAATACGTAGCCGGCTCTCAAAATTTAGTGTAGAGCGGCCCAGTCTCGTAGCTCTTCATAGAGTAACTGTAATACCACACAACTTGAAATGTCAGTATCCACTGAGCCACACCAATACTACAAGTCAACATGACCCTCCTAAGCGCCATATGAGTATGACAATATTATGAGTTGAAGATACAGGTTTGTTTGCTTTTCAGAATTTTGAGCAGAATAAAAGGGCAAATTCAAGAGTAGAGTAGAGTAACATCTACGGCCAGGTAGGACGTCAGTCAAGTTATGGACTGTAAATGTTTCAACATGTTCTTGCACTACACGTTGTAGTTTTTAACCATGTGTACCAGAAAAAGAGGACTGACTATGATAAAAATGCCCCCCTCCCCCTTTAAAATACCAAGTGCCAACATCTACCCACCGACTCTTCCGGCTCCTCGGCGGCTTTCCGTTCCTTCGTCCTCTGCGAGGGTCTCACGGACTGGTCCTCGACGATCTGCTCGGCAAGCGACCCCGCATGTTGCTCTGTTTTGAGCCGCTTTACCTTCTTAACTTTCCCCATTTTTTGTACAGACGAATTTTCCGATCGTCGCAACGTGCTGTGTTGACCTCTGACCCAACCTCGGTCTTGTGGTTTAATCGAGTGACGCTAGGGGTCGCTTTTTGGCGAGACGTCAGGGGCGGAGGCATTTGTGTACGTACTACGATCGCTTAAAAGAATTCATTCCCTAGGGAATTGCTTTTGAGGTAGCCTTCGGCCATGTGGTCTTTGGACCGAGAAGTTAAGGTCTTTTTTAGCTAACCCTAATTTAGGATTATGTAACCCTTAATTAGGGTTAGCTAGCCCTAAATTAGGGATGCATAACCCTAATTTCGGGTTACTGGTATGTACCCTAATTTAGGGTTAGCTAACCCTAATTTTGCTACCCCGATCTTCCCCTTCCCCCACTCGTAGCCCTTCTTCCCCTTCCCCCACTCGTAGCCCTTCTTCCCCTTCCCCCACTCGTAGCCCTACCCCGATCTTCCCCTTCCCCCACTCGTATATTCCCACTTACGTCACAATGGACTGACATCTCGCGAGACTCTTGTTGAGCGAGATGTCAGGCCATGTGACCACCCCCTCATACTTCATCAGTTTTGTGAAGCCAGCCCCAGCGAAGGTAGCGTGTGGTTTAGCTCCGGTTGATCCGGCCATTTTTCTGTGATTCCAGCGGTGGCAGCATTATTCTGGTTCCATGGAGAATTCCCGCGTTCGTTACCTGGTTTAGAAGGTACTGTTGTGGTAGTGTCTTGAGGAAACAGGTTTGTCTGGTGGTATTTTGGAGCGCAGGCTAGATAAAGATTTGTCGACGTGGCAGCGCACGTGCATGCCTCGGTAGATAATATTAAGTACGTGTGCTATCCCTCTTCCTCTGGGTAACGTGTTTTCTATTTCACAGTTGCAGACTCCCGGAGGAACACTGTAGCGACCCCGAACGCGAGTACAACGCTGACCACGAGTGGAAACCAGCCCGTGGGTGCAGGCCTGCCAGCGGCCGTGTACAGCCCGGTCAGCGAGAGGGATTTCCCGCCCCGGGCGGAGCGTCTTGCCGCCCCGGGCGGAACGGGAGTGTGACCCGGCGGTAGCGCTGCAGCAAAACCCCTGCCACCAGATAGAGCGACCAGGCATCCCGAAGATAGTGACAGTTCTCTCGGGATCCAGTTCCGCGTTGTCGGCACTGGCCATTCCCGCAGGGAGTCACGGCACGGAACGCAGAGACGCCGTGGGTAGGAGTTTTGCCTCCGTCATTTTACGACCTTATTTTTGCGTGTGTCCGCCCCGGAATCACGTGTGTGTACCTCGGAGCGTTTCACACTTCTTTCAGTCTCGTATTTTTCCCCTTTTCGTGTGTTTTAAGCGTTGATGGCTCGTTTCCTCGGAAGGAAAAGTTTGTGAAATTTTGGTCATTTTTTCCGTTTGGCCCTGCGTTTGCTAGATTGTCGGATAATCAACGGATTGGCATCGGGCTGATAGTGGAACAACCTGAGGCCTATTTCGGGGAAAGACTGTGGGACAATTCTTGTTAGTTTCCTTTTGGTGTTGGCGGAGCTTCTCTGAGATTGTCGGACAGTCTCGAAGCGAGAAACTGTAGGACAGTTTCGTGTATCAGAGGTGGTAGGGACTGTCGGACAGTCTCAGAATTTGGGGCGTAAAACTGTTGGACAGTTTTATGGCATATCGCTTCCCCCTGGTTTAGAGGTTGTTGGACAATCTCGAAGCGAGAAACTGTTGGACAGTTTCGTGTACCAGAAGTGTTAGAGACTGTCGGACAGTCTCAGAATTTGGTGCGTAAAACTGTTAGACGGTTTTACGCATGGCATATCGCTTTGCTGGTGCATAGAGGTTGTTGGACAATCTCGAAGCGAGAAACTGAAGGTCAGGGTCAGTAGTGGTAGAGGCTGTCGGACAGTCTCAAAATTTATTGCGGAAAACTGTTGGACAGTTTTATGGTTTATCGCTTTCCCGGGGGATAGAGGTTGTTGGACAATCTCGAGTTAGATGGGAAACTGAATAGTTTCGCTCTCCCTATGCGTGGAGGTTTCCGACAACCTCAAGGGGGGTTGGAGATGGAGGGCAGATTTCGGTAGTCTTCTGATCGTCTTTTGGTCACTTGGCGACTACCGACAGCAGGAGGAGAGGCAGTAGAGCAGCTTTCGGTCGTCTTTCATAGCGACAACCGATAGCAGAGGGTGGCAATAGGACAGTTTTCGGTCGTCTTCCATAAAGGCTATCTATAGCAGGAAGGGGAGACGGTGGGACAGTTTTCGGTCGTCTTCCTTTAGCCATTGACCTTTTGGTTTGGCCTTGCAATTGGTCATTTTTCTTTGTTTTGTACGTCGTATGGAGATGCGTACCGTAAACGCATAGGAAGGCGCTTTGAGTAGTACAATTTTTCGGTTGTATGTATTTGAGATAGCTACCTAGTTTTGGCATTTTATGGCTGGCTAAGCCCTAACTCGTGGACCGTGCGTGCTTTCCCCAATAGGTTTGCCGCCACCATATAGCTTCGGCTCGTGGCCCGGGAAGCGAGCGAGGGCCCCTCCAGACCTAAATTTACTTAAGGTAGCCGACATATTTGAGTAAACGGAAGGGTTACCGTTTTAGATTAGAGAAACCGAAGGAGATGTACCCCTACCCGAGAGTTTGGGGTACACTTGAGGATGAGATAAGATTGAAGTGCTTTAGAAACATGTGTGTATGCATGATACCAGCATCACGTATACCGTCATCATCCCAGTTTTGGAAAGCAGGCGCAAGTAGCCCTTGATCCACTGAGGCTCTGGGAAGAGAAGGTGTCGGCTATCCAGTGGGTAAATGGGTCTGGAACGGGCCCCGCTCCTTTACGGACCACGGCCAGTAGTACAAGAACTGCTGGCAAGCTTGTTGCGAGTGAGGGCTCAGTGACTACAGTTCGGGGACTCAGTATTTGTGCCCCAGGCGGGCGAGTTCCACAGACTTTAAATCGGGATTGAATAAAAGAAAAGAAGACTACCCTCTCATGGTGTGTCTTGGCCTACTGAGTGTCTTTGCCTTACGTGACACTTAGAGTAAGGAATGGGAGAGGAGAGGGTAAGGAATGGGAAGGATAAGGATTGGGGGATATTAAATGAGGAAGAGGTTTGAGAGTGAGCCTATGACAGGGGTTAAGGCAACCGATCACTGTAGCGTAGCCGAGGTCTTTTCCACCCAATCCTTAATCGATCACCTTGGCGAGAGTGGAAATATATAATTATTCCCACTTACGTCACAATGGACTGACATCTCGCGAGACTCTTGTTGAGCGAGATGTCAGGCCATGTGACCACCCCCTCATACTTCATCAGTTTTGTGAAGCTGGGTGACAGAGAGAAGGTAGCGGGGTTAGCGTACAACCCGTCTCGTGAGTAGCCTGGTAATTAGAGCGACGTGAACTCGGCGCGGCGAGTACCGGGCGTCAGGGTAGATGATGTAGACACACTGATGGTTTCTTTAAGGGTAGGCGGGGAAATTCAAGTTCTTGACCGGCAGCGTCATGGGAGGCCCACGCCTGGCAAATGGCCATCGATGCCGCAAGCACTGGCGGGTGAAACGTTACGTCGGGAGGTACGAGTATGAGCCGCCAGGTCGAGGTAATAAGTAATAGAGGGGTGGACGAGGAAGAGGAAAAAGAGCAACAGCTAGAGATAGGTCCTCGGGTATAGGTCGCGTATGTTTAGTCAAGGCCAGTATTAAAGGCTGGGGTAGGGAATAACCCCAAGTCGACCATAATGCTCAGTACCCAGACTGTCTTTAGGGTAGAGGACGCAAGAAAGGAGAAGGCTGGACGGAAATGAGCGGGACGAAAATAAATCCCCCCCCCGCCCACCCCACACTCACGGTGAGAGTCGCATGTATGACAGGGAGCAGACACTCGACACTAGCTCGCCGAGGTCTTTTCCACCCAATCCTTAATCGATCACCTTGGCGAGAGTGGAAATATATAATGCATTACCCCAACGTTTGCAGACCTTTTTACGTCACAGGTGAATGTACCCTGTCATGTGATCGGTGTTACCTGTGGCTCATTTGCATACTCGAAAGGTTGACCCCGTGTATATCTCTTCCCCTGTCTCGTGCGATCGTACGATCGGTTGACAGCAAACTACCGACAGTTTTTGGGACAATCGTGCAAAATCCAGCTTTCGTCGTGTTTCCGTGTAAAACTACAAGGCTTGTCGGCAGTTGATTCTACCACAATCTGGTTTAAGATCTTACGTATACGGCGTCAGAGGTGACTGTGGTTTACATATGGCCAGCTGACACCATGTGTAAGGTGTAACAACCGGCATCTTTTGTATTACGGAAGTCTGAATCAGAACATTGCTAGCCCGTTCCTGGATATAGAGAACTATGGCCACGTCTCTGGGAAAATACCGAGGTTGGATCGCGGTACTGGGCGGAGTTTTAGTCCACCTCACCCTCGGTACTATCTACACATTCGGTACGTATTTATAGCTCCATATCTCGTCTAATCTTGTTTAATCAATGGAGTCTGACTGTCATATATACATGTGTAGTCATTCGTTTACGTACAGTCGCTCTCAGAATAAAAGTGATTTGAGTGTATAGTAAACCCATACCCATACCTTGTACAGTTTAGCACTGTCAATAGATCACGAGTATAGAATTGTGGATTATAAAAGAGAAGAAAACAGCACGACAAGCTATACATTCAAATGTTTGGTGCTTGTAATCTCAAATCAAAATATGTCATAAAAGTTTTTAAAAATATTATATTGGGAATAGATATGAATGGGACTTTCTAACCTTAGCCCTTTCCATCAACAGTGAAAAGAGTGGCAAATTGCAAAAGAGTGTACTAATACTACAACCCCCCACAACCCCTACATTTTACTAGTTCCGCTGCTGCTGCTACTACTACTACTACTAGTTACATTACAACTAGTGCTAGCAGTCAAAATCATCACATTTTATTACCGGTTCACAGGGAACATGAACCCGTATTTGACATCGTACATTCGGCTGAGATCCTCACCTCCAGACCTAACGTACAAGGTGAGACCCTTGAACTCAGTATGTCAGCGTCTTGTGAAGAGCTCGTGACTGGGTCAAAGGTCTTGTAATGTAGGGGGAAGATATGTACTATTACCATGAGTGCCAGACTAGTATCGGGCCGTTGGCCGTTTTCCTTCGGCAGCCAAGAGCCCTTCGCCCGCCTGCCTAAATTACCGCTACGGGGGAGTTGAGCCCAGGGGGAGTTTGGCCGGCCCTAGAACGGCTAACCTCCCGATACTAGTCTGGAATCCAGGATAATGTACAATAAGTATTGGTACAGCAAGAGTACGGGGACTTTTGAAAGTTCTTCTACAACTACAACTACAACACTACAGTTTATAAGATCTAAACATTTTTGTATAATTTTACATATCGGCACACTGAAAGGATTGACAACTAGTAGAATATAATTGAATGGTTTATTTACAGAATAAAGAAAATTCAATATCATGACTTCGGAGCAAGAACGTAGAATAAATACTTTATGAAATCCAATATTTTAGCACACCTTGAAGGTTCCGTTTTTAAGTAGACTTTCGCATTACGAAATTCGGATTCTTAGTAATCTTACCCTTACCTTTAGTAAACAGATGCAATAGCTTAAGGTATGCAGAAATATCGTATTCCGTGTAGTGAATGGTTTCCATTCATCCAGGTCTCTGTGTGGGTGTTCTCCCTGCAAGGCGCCGGCCAGGGGCTGAGCATGTTTGTAGGCGGGTACATCTCCCGGCGGATCGGGCCGAGGTGGACGGCTCTGCTCGGTGGATGGTTCATGAGGTGGGCACAAACTAGAAAAGTAAAATTTGCAAAGCAAATGCATATTAAATGTTTACATTCGCATATGTTCTGCTCTGTTAATTCTTACTCAAACACATCAACATACATGTATATGGTGACAGGAATCTAAATACATCCTACTATAAAATTGCAACATTATGTAACCCAACACCAGTTACCATGGTGAGAGACAGTCTGGTTAAGTCAGGTCAGAGGTCACTGTTTGGAGAAGAAGAAGAGGAAAGTAGAAAAACGATATATGTTTTCCTTTGGTAAACATAAATACGGAGCTAAAGAAAAACGAATCTCCAAGCATGTGTTGATATCCAGCTCATATTTCATGCGTGTTTTTGCGCCAACTCTTGTCGTGTGTTGGGTTCTTTTCCTTAAGAGAAAAAAATGAATGGACGAGCTTACGAACAAAGCGGTGTTACATTCCTCCCTCATGTAGTGCCGGGGTTGTTCTGACGTACTTCACCGTGACTCATTCCATCTACGCCATCTTGGTGACGTATGGTCTGATGTTCGGACTTGGGATCGGCATAGCGTATGCGCCGCCCTTGGCTTGTGCTATGAAAGTAAGTACTAGTTTACGACTAGGATATAATGGGGCCCGGCCTCAGACTTTCTTCGAATTCGATACCCCTGGCCCAGTCGCCCAAGTGTTGTATCTATTCTAAGAAAAAAGTATCCCCAACTTCCAAGGTTCTATTATTCTAATATAGTATGCATACAATAAAACTAATGTAAAATAAAACTAATATGCTTTCTATTGACCGATGCCATGATGGCATTCCAGTTATCACAGAGCACCTGTATGTCTAATTCCAGTTCAGTTGATCAGCTTTAATTCCCTATACAAGAAATCAGAACACCAAAACATGGACGACGCAGATCATCTTTAAATCTGTTCACATCCATGCTCCATCCTTTCGATGTGCGCTGTATAATGCAACCCTTAGACTATCAGTTTGACGTCCGTTGTTGTACCTCCACTAGTGGATGCCTGAGCGGAAAGGTCTGGTGAACGGTCTAGTTCTGGCCGGGTTCGGCGGAGGGTCCTTCATCTTTGACCAGGTCCAGACGGCTTACCTCAATCCCAACAACCTCAGCCCACACGTGGAGGATCCCGACGATCCAAGCTCCAAGTACGTCATCTGGATTAAACACATTCCATACTAAGATCTAGACAGAAATATCACTATAACGTATGCAGAGTTTTTACACATTTAGTAAAACATATTGAAATGGCATAAATTATGTTCACGTATCTAGCATTTACAAGATTTGGCTGATAACAGCACTATGTTCATGTATAATCGTTATCCACCATTCATTCCCCCCTTGGTACAGGTATTTCGATGATGACGAGATTTTGGACAAGGTACCCACATGTTTCTTGTTGCTGGGTGGAACATACGCGGCCATTCAACTCATAGGAGCGCTCATGATTGTAGATCCCCCAGAAAAGGTGCGTAGATAATTTTGTACCTTCACTCTGGATACACCAATGCAAGAGTTTGTCAAGCTTCTTGTTTATAGACGCCACCTAGCGTCTTTATTCGAAACGTCAGACATAGCATGTTGTATAGATATTAGATAGTTTAATTACAGTTCCCTCTGTACACAGCTCCAGGCCGATCCCGAAGAAGTGGCCCCTTTAGCACAGAAACCTGAAGGTAGTCAGAATGACGACTTGGACATCCAAGAAGACTCCAGGGACGAAAGATTCGCGCCGAAAGTTGCCCAGGTCAGACCTAGGTCCCTTTCCCCCGGACAGATGCTGAAGACTCGGGAGTTCTACATGCTGTGGTTCATGTTCTTTATGAACGGAAACGCCGTGCTGTTCATATCGACGCTGTGGAAGGTACAAATCCTTTAATTTTGGTAGTGGTTTTGATTCCTCTATCGTTGTTGTTGCGAGATGTTGGTGGTGCTTAGTAACTCGTAGCTATGTCCTTGGTACTGAAAATATATACCCCCAGTAGTACAGTCAGTCACAACGCCGTGCTTTACTGTTACATATCAACGTAGTGGAAGGTACAATTCCTTTCATTTTGGTAGTAGTTTTGATTACTTTGTCGTTATCGTTGCAAGGTGTTGGGGTGCTATGTCCTTGGTACTGAAAATATAGTCTGCCACAGCGCCGTGTTTTACATATACAGTAAATGCCGTGGGAGGTGATTTGCGGTCTTCATACGCGAGGTTTAGCGAAGCCGCATTGCACAGGTATAGATTAATAGCTAGAAACAGCATCATGCTCCTAGAAAACGCAGTTGCTTCACCTCTGTTGAGGATGACTGACGAAGAATTCGATGGCGACTGTCATGGCCATGTGGTGGGGTGGCTATCTCCTTGGTACTGAAAACCTTAGTAATAAGACAGAGCGACTGAGCTCACGTTTTCAGTCAAGCGTTCTTTCCTTAAACTTCATGATCGTGCCACAAATGAAGAAGAAAAAGTTATCGGTGCTCAGTCATCATCACGTGCACATGTTTTTCCACAGGCTTTCGGCCAGACGAAGATCGAAGACGACCACTTCCTGGCCCTGGTGGGCGCGTTCTCGGCCGTACTGAACGCCGTGGGGAGACCGTTTTGGGGCTGGCTGGCAGACAGATTCTCCTTTAAAGTAAGGGATTATACAGCGCAGACTGACCTGGATGGTCAATATATATAGGGAGTCGTATGCGTTTTGGTGTAAAATGCAACTGTAATTTTGTCTCAAAAAGCAAGCTTCACACAATTCCTTTGCGCAGTTTTTAGCTAGAAGTAACGTTGTACTTTTGTAATGTCATTTGTTTTGAATGATGAGAGCATAACATAAGCTTGAGCGCCCGAGTGTTTTGTCACCACGTCTTGCCATATTAGTTGTAATAACAAAACTATAAGTTAGCGTGTATGTATGGGTGTTTGATAGTCTCAGACTAACGAATTTCTCTCCCCCCCCCCAGGTATCCCTGATGGGTCTGTGCACGTCCATGATTTTCTTCATCATGACGTTATTCGCCGTTCCTGACGAAGCTGACGCCGGGGTGGGGTCAAAGGTCATGTTCTTCATCTGGGTGTGCGGCATCTTCGGGTCCTTCTGTGGGAACTTTTCACTGTTTCCTACAGCGACGGCCAAGTGAGGACTACTTCTTTTTTTCTCTAGTATCAACAAGTATCTAGCCTGGGTGTCATTCGATATGTAACGGCAACCCCGAAAAAAAATTGCCGTTAAAAATCGGATGGCACCCAGGCTGCAAGCTCAAGTATACATGTAATTTAACTAAAAACATTGTAAATCAGAGTATTTAAAAAATGTATAACTTATATATAATTAGTGATAAAGGACTATCGATGCTTACCTTCACCAGATTGGCACTCGTTTTCTAACAGCCTTCCCTGAAATAGGTACAATCAGCCGAAATTCTATAATAGTCTTACGATGGCCTCTCTTCGCTCTACAGAACGTTTGGTCCAGACTATGTTGCAGTTAATTATGGACTGGTCTTCACTTCTGGTGTAAGTTTACTCTCTCTCCTACATACTAGTATAACGTTATATTGCATTCCGCCTTAGTTTGTTAAAAAAAAAAGTATAAACCTAATTGAGATCATCGAAGCAATCCAGTCGTCATGCTGCCCTGATGAAGATGACAGGCGGTATGTGGTTGTGAAGAAAGAACTATGCTGCATTCTAAAATCATCTATGTTAGATTCTGACGTCTTTTTCTCTGTTACTTTTGCACCACAGTTGGTCTCGTCTATCACTGGCGGAATCATCACGTCGGCTCTCATGTCCGCTCTGGGCTGGTTCGGCATGTTCAGTCTCGTATCGAGCATGACGGCTGTCAGTAAGTATACATATCTTCTTTCATGATAACATAAATGTACTAGTAGTATGATGTTAATACTTGACATAAATCTGTTCAAGCGCAAAGCGGCATGCATAGAATTGAATTGTCATTGGTCTTGTCAAATTTATTCATGACACTGACAAGGCGTTTCTCTTCTTTTTATGTGTTTACAGGTGGGATAATTGCATTTCTCTTCAATGCAAAGAACGCCGAAGGAAGGGACGTCTAACATGACGCTTTCATACCTTCGATTTGTAAGAAACAAATGCCATGTGCCTAGTACATTGCCATGTACTACAAGTCTAGTTTCCAGTCCTGATCTAGCTATTGTTTGATTAGAGGAGAGAACCAGAGCTGGAACAACTGTTCTTAATTTTGAAACTTCTTAAGTGTTCTTTTAAGTTAAAACTTTGAAATTTTAACGATATGGTAACAAAAGATTTATTAATTATATATAATCTTGAGCATTTTATAGCCCTGGTGGCTATAGTACCGCTGTGTATACATACGTAAAGAACTAGGTTTACCGATGTGATTAAATTTTTTGATTTCACACAACAGGCTTGTTTTTGTTTGTATCTTTCAGTAATTTCAGTTAACTATCACAATAGATTTTAGAGATTCTTTATTGAGAAGAAAACCACATTGACGCTCACGATGCACGTACTCGTACATGGATTTTCATATAGCTACGAAATAAAAGACACAAAAATGAATACAACGAACGTTACCTTGAAAAACAAACAATTTTCTCCTTGCATGGTTCATACTCTAAATTTACGCTAAACACAATCGTGACCCTATGAAACATCGCCATATATCCTGGTGCAGAATAACTAGCGACATTTTTCTGCAATAATATCAAGGTTGCTAGAGGTCGCTTTTAATCCGTGCTGAATTTATGAGGGTTTTTGAGTTAGGAATAAATCGCATGATTTATCCAAGGAGGTTGAAACTCCCTTGGTTCATCAATGCATCCGTGTAGTTGTACAAGGGTAAAATGTAAAAAAAAAAAAACATGTTTTAGGTTTTGTTTAATGTCTGTTTACGTTTGCCTTTAATACTTAACTCAAAACCAAAAAAATGGCCTTTAATCTCAAAGTATGTGTTTGAGAAAGGAGGTTACAAAAACCAAGGAGGGCAAAGCGTCGTCTTGCTTATGATAACTGTTATGTCTTGCAGGCGGCATCAAATTTTATTTTTCTGCAGACGGGTCACTTGTATGACGTCAAAGGTTGCCCTCTGTGTTTGTGGTTTCTGTCTGACAACAAACTCACTGTAAAACTTCCGCTTGAAAGGCGTAAACAAAATATGTGTATATAAAATTAGCACTCAAATTCGCACATTTGATTTACTTGCAACATTACGTTCACTTGGTTGCAATCGCTTTAGCTTTTTATGCCATTGTGTAAGTGGTACTCGTATGTGACGAAAAGGAAAGGACCACTTTGTATCATACTGCTAATGAACAGAGGCGAAAGTCAAGCGCCGACATTGCAGAGACGTTGCTTTTGTTTTTCTACCATATCCAGTTTCACCCCCTGTCGTCGCTCGCGGTCATTATCTCCAGCCTCTTAGCAATTTAGCAATGGTAATCAGGTGAGGGTCCTTTGTCTGGCGTCAAAAGCGTGCGCGCGGTGGGTCTTGTCTGATCGCCAGGTTGTTGTTGACTCAAGCCGAGCTGGGGGTTGGTCTGCAGGCGAGGAGGCGGAGCTAAACGCTCAACAACACGAATTTTTAAACCCGCCTCTTTCACTGGGTGAAGAGAGGAAAGTCCTCTGGCTGTGTTTTCGTGCTGTTGCCCGGGGAAGGAGAAAAGTGATACCCTGTGGTTACAAGAAGGTCTCAGAGGACTTGGGACAACCGGTTGGACTAGGCTGGGTTTGGTGAAGTCTGCTTTACTGAATGACAAATGACGCAGGTTCGTGGGGGTGACCCGTCGCAAATTACCGGGCCGTATTGAATGAAAGAGCCGGAGTTTTCTTTGCGCTGTGAGCTGATATAAGGTAGAGTGAAGTGGGCACGTGTTTTGGGCCATGTGGAGGAATGTGTGAGCTTGTGTAGCTCAGAAGAACGTGATCGCTGCCGCCTGGATAGATCAATCCAAAATCCCGTGGATTTGTTTGGGGGAAGGAAGTACAACTGCCTTTTGCAAACACCGATCGCTTCCGTGGAACGACTCAGCGGATGTATATATAGATAGCGAGCGCGTGCTGACTCATTAGCCAGCGGGATTCGAACCCGTGCACGTCGGTAACGTTGCCTGGCTGTCATTTCGAAGCGGAAGTTGGATCCCTGCCCGTCTGTCCACGTTGGGTTTGACCTTGTGAGCTCAGCGAGCCGGATCGGGGGAGTCCTGTACCGTCGGTGTTTGAAGTACGGCGCGGAATTTATCGACAAGACTAGAGAGCCGGCGTCGGGTATCTGGGGAAATTTTCGGGAGTAGTTTTCACGTTTTAGTGCACCGTCCGCGGAACTGAGATTCAACTATGGGCGCTGCGAGCTTATCAAACTGCGGGATTGTGTGGTCCTTCTTGTCGCTGTGCTCCACGGGACTGTGCTGTGCCGGGTTCTACTTGCCCTACTGGCTGGAGGGCAACACGCTGGGCAAGCCAGCGTACTTCGGGACCTTTCGGCGGTGCAACTACCCGGCCCCGGGCAAGGAGGGCGACCCGTACGTGGTGGAGGAGTGCGGGCGGTACGCCACGTTCTACGATATCCCGAGCATGTCCTGGCAGATCTGTACCGTCCTGGTCGGGATCGGCTGCGGGTTCATGATCCTGATCTCCTTCACCGCGCTCTTGGCGTGCTGTGTGGACGAACTCATCACCAGTAGGATCGCCAGAGCCGCCGGCTGGTTCCAAGTTTTCGCCGGTAAGTGACTTCTCAAGTTCAGCTAGCCTAGCGACGTGGAAAAATTATCGACCCAAAGTCATATCATTTGTCGAACTGTATGTAGCTGTATGGTGCTATACCTAACACACAGAAGGAAATCCTGTTTTTCTGTGTTTTGTTTATTTTTCTCCGAATACACATCGCTCTTGAAATGTATATTATACATGCTGTTTACATAAATATTATGCTAATCTGCCCCTGACCCAGTCCCACGCCCATCCTTCCGTACCATGTGTGTGGGTTTCACGCACATCTGCTTTGAATATCACAGGAATTCCACTAACCTACATTTGCAGGAACAACACAACACCAGTGATTGCCGCATAAATCAAGCAGCACTTCACTCCCTCCGTCTCATTTCATTCTCTCGCTAAGGTTGTAAATTATGATATCAGGGGGAACAAGTTTTGCTAGCTGTCCAAACCACTTCCAGACAGTTCCCAGTCTTCACTATGAATTTTTCAAGACACATATCACTCAGTTAAGTCTCCACCAGACTGCTTGGGTTACTGTGAAAATATACAGCTAGTAGAAATTGACCAAATAGGCAAGTTTGCCTGGGGAGTTAGCTGGTCAATTGGAAGAAGTACATACATGTAGGCCACCCTGGGTTGGCCAATTTTACCCTTTGTAGCAACCCAAGGAGTCTGGCAGAGGCTAATCTCCAAGCAGACTTTTGAGGCGAAATTGTGACAGTTTTTGAATGGCCCAAGATTTGAGCACACTTCCCCTGTCAGAAACCATCATAATTTTGCCGCCAAAGATCTGCTTGGAAATAAATACCACAGGCACTGCATCACTGACATTGGCAGCAACAACATTTAAAAAGTGTTTTGGGAAAACAAAGTAATGGGTATACATGAATGAGTTCACTGTGCATTATTTACCTTTATTTTCTTTTTTACATGTTTTGCTTGAAGTTTTCTGTTGTTGTTTTGCCCGGGGTTGCCCCGTGTGTTTATTTCTCCAAAGTCCCTACAACACCTGAGCTTTCGCCCCTCTCGGCTGTCAGAGTTTTGTATGGCCACAGGGCAGGACGGGAGAAAACAGGGGTGACTGCTTGTGTTTCTAGACTAAATAGTTGCAGCATTGTCATGCGTTGTTTATGTCAACACAGTCCCATGAAAGGAGGGTTTGGGAAAGCTGTACACATGAGCCTCTACCCATATACAGGATGACCAGAAATGCTAAGAAAACACTGCCACACACATGGAGAACTAGGGGTGAGGGGTTCGATTCCCACTTCATCACTTGTGGGTTTAGGAGGAAATGAAAGATGAGCCTCAGTGTTTATCAGTTGCAAGGAATGCCTTGGATGTTAAACATGCCTTGAACCACACACTCGCTGAGAGTGAGAAGAGTGAGTGACCCAGTCCAGGCTCATGCCACGACCTGTCCTGGTCACTGGATGACCAAAGTGACCAACATTTTCTACATGCCAACTGCCCAGGAGTTTTTCTCTAGGGTGGGGCATAGCTAACATCCCACTGTGTCTAACCTGCTGTTTGTCAGCATGGTATTCCCACAAGCCTATTATTTCCCAATCTGAAGAATATTTGAGCTGGCTAAACAGACCCCCCAGAGCCATTCAATATTCCATCTCTTTGTAGAATTCCTGGGTAAATAATAGGTTTTCCAGGACCACTTGGGGAATAATCACCATGCCTTCCCATCAGTTTCTCTTTGAACCCTTCCTGCATTTTTTTTGTGAACCAAATCAAAAGGGACTGCCCGTATAGTACATCGGTTTTACTGAATTGTTATTCATGTGGTTGTCAATGACAACAGGGAAAAGCCTCTGTTACAATCTAAAAGCCATTAGAAAACTGCTTAGATGGCAGAAAATGTCTGTTAGGGTCTATAAGTTATAACAGACAGGCTGAACAGGGAAGAAGTTAAGTATTTGTAGTTGTCACTTGTATGTTGTAAATCAGTTGCAGACTTGGCAAGTAAGTGTTAGGAAAATTATCACATCAAAAAAGGATCCCGTTTGATTTGCGATTGGAATGTTTGCAGTGTCCATACAGCACCAAGTTGTGTAGTCTGCACTTCTCTGTTGGTCATTCTAGTGTACATTTCAGCCAGGGAGGCGTGAAAATAGATGCAATTCAGGGTATGAAAAGAAAATTAATGACAAAGGCTGTTCATAACAATGGTAGTAAATATTCCTTCCAAGCTTTTATGACTTCATTTGCTCGAGTTGACTACAGAAATTCTTATCGCTGAAATTGTGTTGCGTAGTTTCCATGTCCTTGACTGCAGGACAGATATATTTGTCCACCAAATACTTCCAACTCAATGTCAAATCTTGGTGCAGCAACACATCAGAGAAGCAATGGAATGAAGAAAAACAAGTTTTTTTTTTCTATTTCAATTGAATGTTCAATATAAAGAATGCCAGCAGTAGTAGTACTGTAGTACGGTACTGAGGACAGTTTCTTGTATATAGCCCCTGCTGCATCGCCATGTAGTTATGTAATAGGCCAGGATGTAAGAACATGAATACTACTGCTAGTACAGGTACATTCAGTTTATACTCTGCTAGCTGTTCATTTACAGTGGGCGGAATGCTTTCAAAAAGCTCATTTTGGCATGTAATGGGACAGGATTTCAACCCCACTGCCTCCAGCCTGCCTAGTCACCCATGATATTGTACTGATAAAGGTCACCTCCAAATTAAGCTCCAAGCAGATGTATCACCGGGCTTGTTTTTTTAGTGGAGCTTTGGTGGCCTTTCTCAATTTCTGTACACAAAAATGCAGACCTCAAAAGAGAGATGAAAAACATTGGCACATTGGCTTAGTAGGTGAACGGAAAGAAATACAGACCGCATAGAAGGCAAAGATTTAGAAATGCAGAAAAAGCCTCAAAGGGCCCTCACTCACTCAAAAGGCCCACAAATTGACACAACAAGCCTTACTGATACATCTGGAGATTGGAGATTAGATCCAAATAACTCTCATACCTCAAATACTGTCAATGATTTCAGCCTAACCTATCTTGCAGCGGAATCATTGATTGTTTACAACTTTTTGAGTGATGAGCCAGTTCAGGAAAAAGTCAACATTTACACAAGGCAGACCATTTAAGGTGTCATGCCACAGGCGGTGTCCTGTTACACCTACCAGGGCCTGGAGGTGTCATGTCACGCCCAGGTAAATATATACCTTACCTGTCATACACTGCAACAACTTCCCAAAATGACAAGATAGGTTTGTTTACAAAGAATCCCTTGAGGCATCTTGTATGTTTCTTGTGAGAGATCTTTCCCATGACAAGGAGGCTAGGCTTAATCCTACAACTTAGTTGATGGTCCAGAAAGAACAAATACTTTTAGTACTTTTAAAACTTTTGCTGTTATATGACCGTGCAGTTCAGTACCTCAAGGTGTCTATTAGTTTAAACCCTCACATTATGATAAGCTATAAGATGGCATTTTTACTGTTTTGGAAGCTTTTTTTATATAGAGCTAGCCTGGATTCCAGACCCAAAGCACACTGGACACAAAATATCTCAGTGTGCAAGGCCTTGCACACTGAGATATTTTGTGTCCAGTGTGCTGGACAGAGCTAACATAGTTGTACCTTCTTGGTAGGCTTTGAGTCAGGCTTTTAAACTCGAAAGGCTTATATATATGTATATAATGTGCTTCTTTTCTGGTGGCATTTGAGTTCTTGGTACTCGGTTTCTTTTTCCCGCCACCACTGCGAAAAAAGAACATTGTAAGCCCCTCAAAAGCCTGTCTCTTTGGGCCTGCTATGGCGGCTTCTAACCATAGTCACTGGCTTTTCAAGTATCTGTGGTATGTTAAGGCAATTACTGGGAAAAACGCATTGCCACGTTGCAAGCCGCAGCTACAGTAACAGTACTGTGTCCAACAGACTCTACACTTACTTGGATTAATGGTTCTTCTGGACTAACCTAATGACGCCACTGACAAATAGACATGGTCTCTTCCAACATATATATAGCTCACACGAAAATCCCCTACTGGGATCAAAGAAGACATAGCCAGTTGGAGTTCACTAAAATTACAAGTCCGCCAGATCTTTGAAGAACACTCCACAGCGACATGCCTCTCAATCTTCCTACAAGCCCCCTTTGAAGCCTGGCGGCTAAATGATTACTTCTACAGACTTCCACTGCCCTATTACTGCCACCGATGCAGCTATGGAAAGATTTCTGTTCCATGTAATGGGAGAGCTCCATTTATTTCTTAACAAAATTACCGAGCTACAACAGTCTGTTATTCCTTCTCGTCTTGCCATATTAGGTAGACATGACTTCGCTGTGCAGTAGATGTGATTTTCCTTTTATGGAAATCCTCTGCACTGTAGTAGCTGAGTTGGAATTCCCAATGATCTAATGAAACAACTGGCTTACCTTATATTAGGCTTATGTAACCTTTCGGAAAAAAAATGTGAACAGTTGCTGGTCTCTTTCAATGGGAGCTAGCATACTGTTTAAATGAGATGTGAACAACTTTGAACGACATAATGGATAGACTGTTTTTATTAATTACAGGGCAATTTAGTGTCCATATCGGCAAGTCCATACAAATTATAAGAGGAAAAGGAACAATCAGTACTTAAATGGATACAGAATGTAGGCATAAACCCCTTCTTCTAGGTTCTATAGCTACACATACATGTATGTCATAATAACCCTCTACAAAAGGTAGTTACAATGGTGAGTGATATGCCCTGCCCAACTAAGGTGTCCTCTGGCATCATGACCATAAGAGAAGGTCAATTGGCCCCATCTTAGTTGATCCTTTGCTTTTCGTAGTTAATCCCGGGCCATTCCTTATCGCAAACAACAAGCACAATACAGGCCAATCCCACCATTGGTCAGTGCCATGAAGGGTGAAATGTGCCGGGAAGCGTTATCGGTATCAGTGTTTTCATCTTGATCAAGGAGGTTCAAGGGCATTTGTGTGTTATTCTACTGTAGGCAGGAATGATAAGCCAGAATGCTAGCCTTGCTGCCATCAGTTCACTGCCAGTAGAGTAGCGATCAATTAACCTTCAGCCTGCTAAGGTTGCCATTTGGCACCAAATGCCAGAAATGTATGATCTTCTCTAACTAATGAACAAGCTTGGATGCCATTAGTGATCCTAGTCATCTGTCAAGGTATACTCAATGTAACTAGCAAAGTGGATTGCTTTCAATTGTATTGTTGTTATGACCGAATAATGTATTGTACATATTATTTCCTGTATATACATGTAGTAGCATGTAACATTACAGTATATTGTATAACGGTTATAAATGTACGACCCTAATGTTCTCTCCTCTTCTCTTGTTCTGTACAAACCATCACACAAGTGCTCCCAGGTTTGTTGTATTGTCCAGATTTACACACGCAATTTGCCATCCTTTAGATATGGTTGTAAAGAGCAGCTCCCGTACTATGTCTTATAAGAAAAGACCCCTTTAAAGTATCCTCTTTGCTTTGTACTTTGTTTTATAGACTGGGGGACTGACAACACATTTATAGTCGGATTAAACTGACGGGTGATACATTTCAGTGTCACAGAGCTGCATTTGGACTAATAGGCAAATACATCATTCTCTTTACTGCAAATGATGTGCGCATCCGATCGTGGAAGAGGAATTGGTCGTTTACGAGGATACACCAAGCGGAGAAAGGGGGGAAATAAATCTGGATGAGTGGCCCTAAATTGGCTGGGTTTAACTCCATTGGCTCAGCCAGTTTTGTTAGTATGCATTTGTCTACAAGGTTACAATACCCCTGTGGAGCTATTAGTAGGAGGAAGAATGAAAAAATATACCCAGAAAGGATATTACTAAGTTCGTCAGAAGGTAGTATTTTTTTACTTTTTTTACATTTCTATATCCAAGCATGGCCTAGGTCTATGTTGTGCACATGTTTTTCAAGATTTTTACAAGTCTCAAAGCAGATAAAGCAGTCAGGGTATTTTTTAAAGCATTCAAGGCATTTTTCTAATGGTGCACTCTTTACTTGTTGGTGATTGTCTTTGATAGATAACCTTGTATTCTTTCTAAAACTTTGGCGAGGCTTTTTGGCAGAGTACATCTATCATATGTCTAGGATCTGAAAAGGTTTTGTCAGTGATGAGATCAAAGAGCTGCTTTGATGCAGCACAGAGGTGAAGTTCACTAATTAGGCAGCTTCCTCATCTCCTTGGGGGTCTTGGAAAAGGCCAGAACCCCAGTCTCCTGCAGACAACAACATCCAGTCTCCTCAGATCTCCATCCCACTGCTGAGAACACAAGTGGGTTTCTTTCCAGACATAATCCCCAATGAGTGAATCAACTTTGTAATTGGTAACTAGCATAACGATGTAGTTTACCTTTGAGTGCTTCCCAAGGGAAACTCAAGAACTTTGTCAGGTATACTTCAGTCATGGCTGGTGGGTCTCTTAGGAGAACTGTGCCTGTCAAGCGCAATGGGATATGTCTGATCGAAGGGCGGCAGTGCTTTGATGGCCACATATTTCCACACAGATTTATAAAGACATTTCATCTTGGGACCCTGTGTGTCTTTGTGGGGGTGACCTGCTGTGTTTGTGGCTTTAAACTTGAACTCAGTTGAAGGGAATGTAAAGATAAAAGGATTTAAACCTTTCCCTGAAGAATAGGTTTGACAGATACATACAGCTTCCACAGATTAGTTTGTTGCTTTTTGTTACAACCAATTACTAATTCTGGCCTTTGAGAATGATCTCCCTACCCCCCACCCTGCAAAATAACTGCATAGGGGTCACCACAACCAACTTACACTAAACTGTATAGAAAGTCTTTTCCAGAACTTCTAAGAGGAACAACAAAAACCATTGAAACAGTACTTTTCAGTATGTTTATATGATCAATATGGACTATATACAACAGTCCTATGCATGGCTCCAAAGGAAAGTATAACCTAAAGGTTAAAGTAAAGGTTTACACTACTTGAGTCTTGAAACCTCAGCATTTAAGTAGAGCCTTTGTTTCATATACACAGGTGACATGCTAGTGTTCATGTTTACATTATCTTTTGTCACAGTTTATACATCAGGCCAGGTTGTGTTGTGCCACAGAGAAATGTTTGACTTTTTGCCAGCCCCTTGAACCCTCTGGCTGTCGGTTATTGTACCGATGAGGTGAAAGACCTTCAACAGTTTTTGTGACTTTAAGAAGGGCACTGAAACGTGCAATAACAGTGAAGGCTTGGGTTCCTTCTGGTTTATGCCTGTGACATTGTACGCTGGTTATTGTTCTGTACACCTACCAGATTGTGAATAGTGTTTTGTTAATACATGTACACCTAACATTCATACATGTACATATATGTTGAGCATATGCATTGTTTGGCCACCATTGGAAGCTTTTGAATGCTAGAAACTTATCCAACTACAGATATTCATAGTCTTTTTGTTACAAGTATACTGGTGGCAGAATTCCTGTTACGTTTCAAATTTGATCTCACATGACTTTTTTATGAGGTGCCACACACTTAAGAGTGCCATAAAAAAGTCTGGCACCAGAGATGGTCACCTTTCTTGCTGTTTGACAGGTGTTTACATCTTGTTCCACTTTCTACACACCTGGTTCATTGTCGCAGTAACAATAGACGTGTTTGTTATTACTACAACAACATCATTTGCTTTGGCTAATGTTAATCGTGCTTAATGGAAGGTCGGCATTGGCCAATCATGAGAAAGGCGAGCGATATCTCTATTTAGCCCCAAACAGAAGACGAAAATCGGATACCTTAAACGAGGGGTGGTCTAATCTTGGTATCCTTCAGGAACTTTCTAGGTATGACGTACGTACAAGGAATAGAGAAGACAATAGTGAATAGAAGCCTTCACAGTTTAAATCTTGCTAAAGCCTGCTTAGGAAAAGTCAGGGCAATGAGCGAAAAGAAAGACATGCCATTGAGAAAGTTAAGACAACATCTTTTTCAAAGGCAAAATTTTGTGTCAATCCTGAAAGCTGAAAGTCTCCAGCTTTGGCAGACTACAGGTACTATTTCATCAACTTTCACAGAACACACACGAGCCTTTTCACATCCACTGAGGTGTGTTTAGATGCAAACCTTGAAACTCAATTAGGCCCCGACATAACAGGTTTCAATTTCCTACTCTACATATACCTCACACACATGAGCAGATTCAGCCAGCTCCAGACTTAGATTACTGGGGATCAGGTGGACACAAGATCCACCTCACTAGACCACAGACAGAGCTCTTATTTACACTTTGGTCAACTTACCGCCTTGTACAATTATAGATTGGTCTTTGTCATCAATACCTTTGAACAAATAAACTATTGTGGACACCTCCATGGGTTTGCGGGTCAATGGTCCACAACATCACTTGCTGACCAGTGGTTTTGTTGAACTTAGTTTTTTTATAGCCTCTACAACGTGTTTGAAGCAGCTGAAAAGGGTAGAAAATGTACAGCAAACTATTCCTTTAGTGGATCAACACTCACTAGTGTATTTGTGCAATTTCTACTCTTTCCAGCCACCTCCAAAGCCTGGTAGAGTCTATAACTTTTAGTACAGGTTTAATACTGACATTAATTTAGCCATTTTGCCTTTATTTTATGGATAAAGGCAGCAGGGAAAAGGGTGAAAACCACCTTTGCAGTATCTTTGATTCAGGGGTTGAGACAATGGAAGAACTGGTAACATATTGGAAGGTGACATGATCTGTTCTCAGTGTGATGGTTTGCAGTGAGAGGCCACAGCAAAAAATGTAAAATGCATCTTATGAATTCACAGTAAGTTACATTGACTTCTGCAGAGCTGCTACCCAGATTCCTCTCTGAGAAAAGATGAATGGAAGAGATTCCTGGCATGCTACCACATTCTAGACTGACATTTTTGAGTACCTCTGACATATTTGCTTGCCGCAAACTGCCAATCTTTTATCACTCCTCTGTTCCAGGGTGTTAGGTTCCGTTTGCGGCCTGTCAGTCTCCTACTCTTTCTCCACTTGCATCCGTTTACAGTAAATAGTTTTGTCTCCTGGTCCATTAGGTAAGGTCAGTTGGAGGGTAGGAAGAGCACCATCTCCCCATGTCTGTCTCTTGTCTTAAGGTACCAGAGCAACCTGTCAGAAGACAAAAGACAGAAGCAACATCACAGAGAAAAAGACAAATCGAAATAAAGTATGAAGGAAGGAAGGAAAGAAAGAAAGAAAAGATCAAAATTAATGGAAAGAATACTAGAATATGTGCATGCAATTTGCATGCAGTATTGCCCCTCCTCTATTTTCAAATACATATACTGCATAAAGATAATATTACCACATGATCTCTGTCCTATATTTGGAGAATGGGTCAACTTGACATGGTGGGAGGTAGGATCTTGTTAGGGGGAGAATGGTTGGCAGACAGCCAAGGCCTTATAAGGCCACATGAAACTTTGTAGTGGATTTGACATCTTCCAGCGCCATCCCACCTATTAGTAAGGATTAGCAGTGCATGGCAGTTGAAGATTATACATTACAGAGGGAAGCTCGCATAACATGGCTCCAGACATTACAAATTACATATGTTATTAGTATCAGCATGTATTTGTCCTTTCAGATTGCATGAAAGCTGGCAGCTCCACATATGAGGGAGCTTGATGCGTTAGCCTAAAGTCATTACACCTCTGCAATCAAGAAGATGCTATGCCTAATTATACACACTATTTGAACTATGTAATAAACTCTATTAGAAACCAGATGTTCAAAATATTACATGTTTGGCTGATTCTTTTGGAATCAATACATGACCATTGTACCAACTTGTGGCAGTACAACAATGAAAAGATCAAGCGACTGTTGGCTTTGTAGTTTGTATTTCTCCCAGCTGAAGCATCTGTAGTTGACAGCCTGAAGTTTTGTCAGAGTAGCGTGGAAGGAAAGAATGTGTAGTGGCATGTCAAGTTGGAGCTAAGAGTTTTTGACCTTGGCGAAGTTGTTCAGGCTACTAGTACATCATGTAATAGCAATGGGCTAGGCCTTTACCTAGCGTTAACTATAGTATGCCAAGACCTTCTGGGTTTAAAATGTGAACAAGTTAGTTTCCTTACCAGTTGAAGCTACCGGTATAACACTGTGGCATTGATGGCCTTGTGGTTAGGCTATTGGGCAAGATCATATGGATTCGATTCCTAGCATTCCTGGCAAGTGCCCTTGAGAAAGGCACTTAACAGGACTTTCCTGACTCTACCCA
The DNA here is from genome assembly GCF_001625305.1 of Branchiostoma belcheri. Taxonomy (NCBI): domain Eukaryota; kingdom Metazoa; phylum Chordata; class Leptocardii; order Amphioxiformes; family Branchiostomatidae; genus Branchiostoma; species Branchiostoma belcheri. The sequence goes on from NW_017804520.1 coordinate 1,274,229, forward strand.
GGTGTAAAATGAGTACCTGACGTCAGTTGGGGAAAAACTAAAAAGAGGGATGAGCTCTGCCTTCCAATGCCATGCCCACTGCTCCTACATAATGAATACTATTAATACTAATACCTTTTTTTAACATAGAAGCTAGTATCGACAGATTTAAAGCAAACAGTCCCTGTGTACATGTCCTTGAGCTCTTAGTTCACCACAACAGGAGTGATCCTACACACCTCCTTGTGTCTGAGGAAAGAAACCCCCCCATTACTACATTAGTCAAGAGGTCTGTAAGTGTTTGTAGCTGGAGGTGTTTACCTCACCTGAATGAATGCACCTGGTTGCTATGGAGACGAGGAAACCCTATTCCTTGGTCGGGTAGGAGCAGCCAGGTATTGCAAATGTGTGTGGTTGGTCATGTGGGAGGTCTTGGGGAATTAAGAACCCACATGAAGAGGTGGTCTTTGGGGTATACCAGGTATAACAAGAGGTCCTGACCGAAAATACCCACCTGCAGTTTTGAGAAGAAAATCTATGCTTGAACCTGAAACTGAATTTCGGGTGGGTGTCATTGATAAAAATGTCAACTCTGCCTAGTAGTACATGTGTGCTATTAGATGCACTGCAAGTACCTTTATTCTATAGAGATCAGAGCTACAGGTACATGTATATCTACATGTATTCAATGAACCCATTTTGCAACTCTTCACTTGACTAGTGGTCCAGATAACGAACACTAACCCCCTGAGGTAGCAACAGAAAGTCAGCAGTAAGAGACAAAAGCTTCCATGCACCAGAAAACATGGAGGTGCTTTAACTAAGCCGGCTTCATCCCAGGTATTGTCTGGTTGAAATGGATGAGGAAATAATTAGGTGGCTGCATAATTAATCAGGTTTACCTTTTTCTGAGCCATTACTCTCTTTGTGGGTGTGTCCCAGATGACTTTTGTGGCACTGGATTAATGCCAGACCTGACTTATGTATAAAGCAGAGATGCTGTGGAGGGCATTTTAATCTCCAAGCAGATGTTGGGGGGCAAAATCAAATCGTTTTGTATCCTAGGGAAGCTGTTTGAAAAAAGTAGTCTACTGGGAGCTAGAAAATGTTACGATTTTACCATCCAACATCTGCCTGGAGATTAGAAAATGGAAGGCAAGAAAAATCTAGTTGAGGGGTGGGGATGGTGGTAATTTTGGCATTTTTAGGTGCTATATTCCATATTTTTGAAAGGCTAATTTGGCCCCAAAACTTTGGAAATCTGTACCATTTACGTCATTTGGCACATTTTTCAGAAGTGGTTGACGTTGTCTGTAAATGTATTCAATGCCCAGAGACGCAGTCCAAGTATCCAAGTCGAATACATCCGCTGAAAAAAAAGGATGTTCAAAGATGCCAAAACACCCGCCTGGTGATATGGCAGTGTTGCTGCTCCAGTGTTGCTGCTCCGGAGCCTCCTGAGAGATGTTGTGAAATACGATGTACTGCACGGCCATGTTTCATTAAATCCCAGCTTGTTGCTACCCCAGGAAGATGGTAATAATTGCCCCATCGGGAGCCAGCCATGCAGCATGACCCCTGCATGTCCAGAATATCAACAACCTCATGATAGAAAGCAGGATGACTAGAAGGACACACTTGTATAAATATTCCTTTCTGATGGTCTATACAGCCATCTGTTTAATGTTGTCTACCCAGGCACGGTTTGACAGAGAGGGATGGAGCCAGAGATAATTAATTCCCTAGTCACTTGTTATCTTTCCTGTGCCACTAGATGTGTTGAGCATTGCATACACATGTCATGTATTTTGAGATGAGAGGGTATTTTGAATCTAAGAATAGTGTCTGCTGTAGGATTACTGTGGTGTTATAGGACTCATAGTGATTTCTGGCATATGTTTTATCATCATTGTCATCAACAATTTTTCCCAGTGTGCCATCTTTTACTCACAGTTCTTTTGTGGTGCTGTAACAATTTTCCTTTGTTTTGATATAACGTTTTACCTACATGTAGTCAGATGTAGATCTAGTACCAATATCATGGTTGCAGCGTATCAGTAGCTATATGTGCTGAGATGGGCCATCATTGTTCTCCATTGTCTGTTGTGAACTGTTAGCCCTCCTCCCATCCACAACCCAACCTCTTCATGCCGGCCTCTCTTTCTCTGCCATCTGGGTTCCTCAAGGTTCCCTTTTCAGCCCTGCCTTGTCTTTTGCATTTGTTTTCTATACATGTAATTCTATTCCCTAGTCGATACTTCTCAGCAATGGCAATAATTTACAAATTACATGTACACATTATTAGGATTGATGTACGTTTTATTGAGAAATGAACGATTGTTCCTACCTTCCTCCAACAAGGCGGGAAATTCCCACTCCATTTGTCACAGGTTATTAGATGTACGTCATGAAATGCTCTGGGGCTTCGTAATCTATGTATGAGCTGTACTTGTGCTCAAGTATTGATTAATTAGGTTAGAGTTTGCCTCTCCCCAACGTAGGGAAGAATTATATATTGCTGTACGTTAGGGTATGTGTAGAAGGTCTACGGGGGTTCTACAAGAAGATTAGGCAACATAAAATTTATTGCTTGATAATTCTCATTCAAGGATCAAGGACAGTTCAGGAATGAAATGCAGCTAAGGTGCAGCACTTAGTTCTGAAGATTTTACTCACATTTTCAGTAGAAAGGATCCAAACTGCATGAAGAGTTGAACATGTTTTGCATGTAATTGGTTTCATTGATGGAAGAGAAATAAGGAAGAAAAAGGAATAGAGGATTAAAGAAAGTAAAATCAAGCAAATAAATAGAAGGAAGTACAAAATGTAATGAAAAGTAGAAAAAATTGAAAAACAAAGAATTAAAAAAAGTCTTCTATAAAAACTCACAAAGGAATTAAGTAGCACAACTTGAAGTAGAAATTGCATATAGGTTGATGCATTACAGCATCAATATGAGCTTGTTATGCATTCCGCCGGCATCCTTGCTGCTCCTGTTACCATATTAAATGTGGTTCCTTCTGCAGGTAAAGTCATAGGTGAGAGGATGCTCAACAAAGTGATTTTCGCCTTGGCTTTGCAATAACACATGATGTACGAGCGGAGACGGGGTGTTAATGGGTTCCCATCAGGTATTCTCAATCAGTCAGCCCCGGCCCACGGCGCGCTGCACCCCCCATTCCTGTTAAATAGAGTCCTTATCTGGCCTGCACAGCAGCCAAAGTGAGAACAACTTTCTTCCAAATCCATAATTTATCAGCAAAATTCACTGGAGAACCTTGAAGTTAATTAAAGTGCGGATAATGAAGGGATGTTGACTCCTTTGAGGTTAACGTTGGGATTTTGTGTTTGGTGCGGCTGTGAAATTTTAGAGTGTAGTGAGTACATGACATACCATTATTCGGATGATTTTCTTTTTACACAGCGCAGCAAAGTGCTTTTTCCACATCAATTGCTTCTGGATATTTCCAGGTATATATGATGAAGGCTGAACGCCCAGGCAAGATCAATTTTAGTTGGCAAATAGTGGCCGTTAAATCTACGTTACTGCACAATGTTATTTCACAGCCAGTGGCATTTTATTTCTTTTGAAAACACTGCAGTCATGGCTGAACGAATGCCAGAAATCGATCCAGAGAAAAAAGTCATAATAATATATAATTCATTCTCAAGGCATTCTCTTGATTCTTTTTCTAAGTCTAAAAGGGAACAATGTGTTATCTACTTTTGAATGGAAGTGAAGGAAATCAGAATGACATAGCAGAGCTTACCTCCATACGAATGCAAAGTGAACTTGGGAGATATTCGGTGCTTAGGAAATAACGTTTGAAGCCTCCGGCATTGCCAGGCACTTATCTTGTAATGTACTCTAGTTGCTCTTATCAACACTTTACAGCAGTCCATGCAGCATCTTTATTCCGTCCTCTTTCTTAAGGCCCTCTTAAGATGTGCCGCACAAAGTGCGAAACAGACCATTATCACTTCTTCCTAAGGGATATGGTACTTTGTCTGGAGAAACTTGGATTGCATGAGATGTCACGAGTGGGAAGATAAGGCTAGGAGTGCTGCATCAATGTGACATTTCTGCAGCAGCGAGGCCATCACATCAAAGAATGGCCTGGCTTTTTTGGTCGTTCTAGAGGAGCTATTTATCAAAGAGATCGTGTCCGTTGTGCCAAGTGGAAAACTTTGAAAGGGACACAAGAGTGGTTCAAACAAAAGTTTACTCACCAGATCTCTTCCTTTAGAAAACTACTTTGATTTTATCTTAGGATTATTGGCTTTCAATAATGTAGAAGAAGTAATATAAGAGGTTACCATCAAGATTATATTACTTGTAAGACTTGAAGGCTTGTACAGATTTGCTACTAGATTAAGCAGCAACAATGAATCAGATAGTTAGTGAGTGATTTCTACAGCTAATTCCAGTATTCTCTCTTTTGTGCTTTATTACAAAGCAATATCAGAGGTTTTCATCAAGATTATATCTCACATATCCGCAGCCTTCTTTCTTTGAATGGCAATCAGTTTGTCACCCCATTCCGTCAATCAAACACAGACTCCCATATTTTTTTTCGCCATCATCTTTTCAGGTGCTTGTATATCCACCTGGGCGTAGTCTTATCAGCCCATCGATGTCAAGACGTCTTCCTTTGTCCTGGCTGTTTTCCTATCCATGTCTCAAGATATGTCAGGCTTTTGTGGCCACAGTTGATACAAGATGAAAGGGCCGTCCAGGTCGTGTTTTGAGGGGATGGACGTCTTCAGTTACCACCCCTCTATCCAGCAGCACTGTTCTTTAGAAGGGCTGACTTAGCAAGGTAATGAAGCCGAGAAATTAGGAGCACTTAGGGGGATTTGTGGGGGATTACTGCTACAGGCCTGTGGCAATGTTACCTGCCACATTGTTGCCATGTTGTAACAAATATGGGCAGTATGCAAGGCAGAGTCAAGTCAGTCAACCGTTTTAATGAAAATTTTATGCAATACTCCTTCCATAGTTCCACCAGGTGAATATGTCGCAGTGAAAACTGGAGAAATAAAAACACTGCAAACATTTCAAGATTGACAGTATCCTATGTGGCATTTTGCTTGATCCTTGTTACAAGATAACAGTGCAGCATGCAGTAGAAGAATACAAATTGTATGGGAGGAATGACAATGCCAAGAAGCTTTGGTGACAGCTCTGGAAATGTCAAATGTTACAGCACGAAATGTCAGGAAGAAGGCGTGTTCAACATTGTTAACATACAAGCTGGGATTACAGGTACTACCTGTAATGTGACAATCACATTCAGATTGTAGGTTGATTTTCTTTTTCTTCCAGAAGTTTGTTGAAAACACTATAGTACCCTTATGTGTTTTATCTTGAATTGATAAATTAGAAGGAATCCTGCAAGTCTTAGGTTAGAGTTAACCTTGCACCTAATTTTTTACGTCTGCCTCTTTCCTTCCCAAGAGCAGATTGATGATGCTTTCGACTTGCATCTTCCTGATTACTTTTCTGGCAAGCTTCTTAAGACATTCTTGATCTCCAGGCTGTCTGGGGTTCTTCCTTGGAACAATAACTCAAGACGTGCTGCGAGGCATGGTTTGTATTTTGATAAGCGGGATGAAAGGTGACCTATGATCCGAGAGACCAAGATTTTTCCCGATATTCATTTGATGGTAGCGCGGATAGGATTATGTAAGCTTTAGATTTAAATCTTGTAAAGTAGCCAATCGTGACATTGCTGGCAGGGACTGGGACAGGAAGGCTTTATCCTTAATGGATTGAAATAAACATGTAGTCCAATTGGATCACAGTAAAAAGGGGTAAAGCAAGCGACCACAGACTGAGGACAAAGCATGGTGCATTTCTGTTAGACAGTAGTGCAAAGCTACAGCTCCTGTATTTAGCCACCATACCAAACTAAAAAAGTTTGATTAAAGTGTACTGATTAAGAGTAAAAATGGAGATATAAAATCAATCCAAGTTTGAGTGCTACTCAACAGCCGTCCGTCATCATACATCTGTTTATTTGATTCTGTAATATCATCGCAAGAAAACTGTGTCACCTCCTATTGCAGTATTCCTCCCCACTAATTAAGCCCCCCTTCCCCCTGACATGCCACTGTGGGTGTCCATATCCACTGTTTCTTTACCAAAAGCCCTGAAACAACAAACTCACCCTCCCTCTGACAGGCAGACAAGTGAAAGGTTGAAGAAGTAGTCCTGGGTGTTGGGCAGGTTCTCAGCAAGCTGACCTTTACAAAATGCCAGGAACAACAAATCACTCCCCTAGAGGTGTATATAGGTAGTCATTTATATACAGTACTATACATGTACAATAGCGTCTGCTCAATTTGTGTGGGAAATGGTTAGCTTGAGGGCTGGAAAAGTGGAAGGTTTGACAATAACAGGGTAGAAACTTTGGCCAGCCAGGGTTGCTCTTTTAGTCTTACTTTAAACAGCTTCTGTTGTATATTATAGCTGTCAGGAAGCATTGCTTTCAAGGCAGGCCTAGAAAGAGTAACAGCCTTGCGTGATAAATTTGTAGCTCACAGAAAGCAATGCCATTTAGCTGTTCTTACATTTCCTGTCAACCACAATGTACTGTGTGAGATAAGAAGGTCGGCCCTCCAGCTTCCTTTACAGGGAGTGATGAATTGCCATAGACAGAGGGAGAAGTACATGTATACCCAAGGACATACTGTACTGTATTTCCAGCAGGATGGCTAGAATGGGCTGAAAATGGAAAAAAAATAACTTGAGCGTGTGTGTGAGATTTATACACTGCCTGCTTTTGCAAATCAGTACAGGTAAAATTGGAGCTGTGCAGGTATTTCTGACATCTACCTGTTGCTCACCTGCACTGGTTATTGGGCTGGGTACAGGTATGTAAATCCACGTGGATATTTGTGAAATGACAAACTAAGAATTGGTTTCTAAGCAGTGCCCAGTAAGGTCCACAGTTTCTAAAATTTGCTGTGGTAATTTTTCAGATGCACGTGATCAGGTACCAAAAAAAGAACATTTTGAGCCATTTGCTCTGATGTAGGTAGAAATACATTAATTCTGTTTGTTCACCCGAAAGCATAAACTGATAAAGCATGGTAAGTAGGTTATTTGTGTTCCACTCAGCCCTAAAGGGGGTTGTGCAATCAATGAAAGGGCAGAACATTGTTCTGTATGCTTAGTCCAAGGAGGTTTAGGCCCCACTGAGGAATGTAAGATGTATTGCATTGATTGAAATTGCTACATCACTACATTTTACCCCATGTGAAAGAAACCATTTTTCCATGCATCATAAAAAGAATTTGGTGTATTTTTGCATGGAATTCTTTCTATTTGTCATCTTTCCCAATTGCCTCTCCTAGCTACCAAATTGGTGTTTTTTTTTTCTTGGGGGGTGGGGGGAGGTAAACGGCATGTGTCTACATCTTCTCTATTGATGTTTGCTTTCTTGTAGCTACCCTCATGCAGTCAAAAGACCAACAAAGTAACCCCCACCCTAATCAACTGCTTGGAAGATAGTCCTGAAAGTTTGGTACAATGCCTCTTTCCCCAGTCACAACTAATGATCTTCCCAGTGGCCTTTCTGATGTCATGGGCTTGGAACGTGTAGTGGTGGTGAACATGCCAAGACCAGACAGACAGTGTAACACCTGTCATACACCGCTGGTGACCAGGGTCAAGTTTTCTAAACAAGAGCGCAGTGTCCTCATGCCTTTGGCATGTGCCCTCTTGCCCTTGGGACTAACTTGGGAGCAAATTCTGGAAAATTCAGATTGACCACTACTGACCATGCCAGTCCACAGGTGGTCATAGTCTTCAACTATAATTTGTTGCACCTTGATTTTACCCCTAGGAAGCCTTAGAATGCCCATATTTTACTTGAGTTATCTAAAACTTCACATGTTCTAGTACTCCCCTTCCTGGGCTGAAACGGAAGAAGGTATAGACAGGGGGGTTAAGACTGGATACTCAAGTACCAACTTTGTTTAAAGATGTGCAGCCAAGAATAATAGGACTTCCCCACATTGGAATGTGAAATCGTCACGTCTTCCTAACTTCCAAACGCAGTCATCGGGGAAGGCCAAACATTAAAAGTCAAGTCATAAAAGGTTCTAATAAATCATCAGATTTCAATTTTACGACCAGAACTCCCTGTGTGTCATCAGATCCTAACCCTTTTTGTTCAACTTCTGGAGGATAGTTGCCCTTGAATGCTGATCTTTTTCTTACTCCTTTGAAACTTCAAGTGTATGTTGCATTTCGACACTTAATACTCATAGCATTTTACCACTCTCACTGATGTCACTCATGATAGTTCAGCCACCCCCCACCCCCCTACATACACCATCATCATCATCAAGTGAGTATGGACCATATGTCCCTTCCATCACAACTTTCAGAGTGGGACAGCTCCGATTACATTTTGAATCATGCAGTAAATGATATTCATCATCATGAAGAAATCCATACTCCCTGCTTAGGAGGAGGATAAGTTTAATTTCGTTGAATGTCTGTCCAAGATTTAAAGTAAAGAGGCAGACATGTTTCTTGTCTGTCATCTCATTGATTTTGCCATTCAGTGGCTTTGGCCTTGAAACTCAACACCCTTGGCGTGCTTGTTGCCCATAGAGGAAGTGTCGATGTTAAAGTGATCTAGGACCATATTAGCTCACAGAAGAGCTAATCTTGCACTGGCCATGACAGGAAAGACAGATGATGAGTGTATATATGTGGTATAATCTTGAGGAAGATCTTTTGGGGGGAATCATGATGGTTTTCGACTGCTGCGAAGATCTGATCACATCTTCCTCTTGGGAAGGCTTAGTCAGAAACCATCCAAAGATCTGCTTCAAGATTATAATACACATAGTATTAGGTTCCCTTTCAGTGTCATGTAATGAACAGTGGACCACATATATCCTAAGTACTGCTATAGTCTGCAACGTATTCCAGTGGGGTACAAGTGAGTGACAACAGACAACAGTCGGAATTCAAACTCTCAACCTCTAGTAACCAAAGGCAATGTTGCTCACTCCTAGTCCTGTACCAAGAATGCTAAGCCCTAAGCCAGTGGTAGGCACAAGATGGATGACACATGTAACAGGAAGGGAAGGATCCTTATCGCGTTTTTGCAGTACCCAAACTTCCCACAAAGCTTCAGGCAGTTTGTAACTTCTCCATCCAGCCTCTATCTTGACTTTGACACACCACAACTGCCTTCTTTAGAGCCCACAAGTAGATTTTATCCGCTTGCTGTCTTGATTATCTCTTTCTTATCTAGCCCATTGGTCACAAGAAACTTTCCGTTTGCTCCAGTGCCTACAAAACTGTGCTTATCTGACCCAGATCCAAGAGCTGACTGATGACCAGGGTTTTATTTACCTTTGTCCAATGAATGAGATAGAATAATCAATAGCTGCTCCCCATGTTTCTTCCATCTATGTTATTGACCCAAACCAGTTCCTTCCCCCCCCCCTCCAAACTGTTCTAATCCTCTTTGCATTTGATTTTTATCAACATAATTTGAAAGAGAGGAAGATTAAATATGTATGTTTCTGAAGTTTTAAAAGTTGCCACAGGAGACCTTATAATAAAGGTATTTTTCTAACAATTCTTGAAGCTTCAAGTGCAAAATAATATCTTACAATTGTCAATCCTTGAAGCTTGACTGCAGTGTATTAACGCTTTTATCAACGGCCAGACGTTTGAGTTGCTATTTACAATGTAGTGTGTAGTGCCATTCATCATAGTTTTATTCTCTGACCTTTGACAAAGGATATGGAGTAAAAGAACGAGATGAATCATTAACTTAACTATTTATAGTGATATGTTGATCACTTGGCGATAGTAAACTTCCTACATTGAAAACTTGATGAAAGATACAGCACTTTTATATTGATACACATGGTTATAAAATCAATGATATGTTACTTTTATCTCCTGGATTCAATCTCATTCTCTCTTGAGGACTTACCATGTGTAATTAAACCCTGACAGCTGCCAATGTTGAAGAAAATATTGAGCTGATTTTACCAGGTCACTACCTCCTTATTGTCCATGGTCGATCACATCCCAGGCTTTATTGATTGTTTAATAGCCCCACAACTCCTTCAAATTAGGTCCCAGGTATTTGCACACGCGGCGGGTAGTAAAAAACTATATGGGTAGTCCCTCGTGAAACACGATGGGCAGCGCAGCGTGCCGTCTCGTGGAGGCAATTTCTGCTCTTTGGCTGGCCGGTGATCAAGAGGTCCACCTGCTGTATGATCCATGTTATTGCAGTTTTGATGAGTTGTGTGGGACTTTGAAGTGCCGGTATTAGGTATCATTTGTGGGTATAGATTCTGGCTAGCGTCCTTTGGTATGATGCCCCCGAAACACCTTAATGTACATCAGAATGTATGGAGACTCAACCGGTGTGGTTTTTGATGGCACATATAGCACTGTGTGGTATTGTAGGAGACCAATAAAGACGATCATTTGAGACTGAGAGCTTGCTGGCTATTGAGGCCATGGTGTGTATATTGTCCAAATAAGCTGGAGTTGTTGGGTTATAGAAGCCAGATCCGGCAGGCCTGTGCCTTACTAATTGAGCTTTCTTGGGCTCTGTTTCTTGAGATTACCAGTCAGTAGTTGTCTGTTGTAAATAAAGACTCTGGCTGTGTTCTACCAACTTTCTTTTCGGTAATCCAAATGTCTCTCTAAGGCCAAGCCAATTCGATTTTTGCTTCTTGGCTTTAGAAAAATAGTGCTGATCTGTTAAATCAATATGGAAACAGTCAGTCAAAGGGAAAAGTCTGTATCTTGGTACAGTTTCAGGGAATGAATACAGCTCAGCCTTGAGACTTTTTTTTTTCATCTTAGTTTCATGCATAATTTTCACAAATAAATGTTAGAGAACCAAGAAAATATGTGATGTGACTTAATGTACATGCAAGATTTAAACATTAGGAAAACTGTCTTCAGCAACCTTCATTATTATCACTGATGTTTTGCATTAAGATATTTTGCATTCTTACCATGTAATCAGCAGAACTAGTCATGTGGGGACCAGATTTATCGAAGGTTGGCGAGCTTGTTAGCAATCCATGGCACTGCCACCAGGCTGGCTCCAGCAACAAATGAAAACCTGGTCTCTAAGGAAGTTGACGGGTTTGGAAAGGCCGGCAACTGCTCTTCCGCACTCTCCAAGCAAGAATCAATAAAGGAGAATCCATCTCTTGGCAACCTACTGAACCTCAAGATGTAAGAGCTAAAGTGGTGCTCGATTGTTCCTTATGACCGCTATTAATTACGCCGCCCTCCTTCGATCCATTAGAGCTCCCTCTCGATGGTGTATTCATTATACATACATCTTCTTGTCACTGGGGTAGTCCATCACACCCACTCTGTCAGACTGATATACTTTGTGAAAGCTTCGTTCTCGTTCTTTATGTCAAACTTGGGACTGGCCTTTGGTTTTCTTATTTCCCCCTGGTTTCTTGACATGCAGGGGTAGCGGAGTTTAATCCATCTCCAAGTGCCCAGGGTCCTAACAATTGATTTTCGGAGTATTTAGCGGTGTCTACTCTGGCTGATATCGTACTCCGAAGAGAGGGTGCATTTCCTTTCATTGCCGGTTTTCGGTTTCCCCTGGTTCATGACATGTGGGTGCGGGGATGTATCTTCCATTGTCAAGTGTCCAAAATGAATTTCCAGGGTTTTGTGGAGTACTTTGTCATGGCTGGTTTTGCCTAAAGGGAATGTCAGCTCCTGGAGATAAAGTGGAGTAAGCTTAGAATTCTAAAGAGGACACTACAGATGTATAAAGTATACACGTATGAAGTTGGTCTAGTGGTTTTTGAATGCTACATGTATGTACATGGGGGTATAAACAATAATAGGCAATGATATTTTACCAAAAAAAATTGAAAAAAATGTTCATTGTGCATACATTTATTGCACAACAATCATATAGTTACATATCTCAACTTCAAGTTGGGAACTTTCATTACAAAAATGCAATTCTAGGACACTAATATACTATGAAAGAGTACATCATACATGAGAGAGTGTGTTTATGTTGAAAATCCTGCTGCCAGTCAATGATGCCCTGGTTCTGTTTTTAACGCCAGAAAAATTCTTACACACACCCTTGTCAACACAGCCCCTGATAGTATACATCCCGGTATGTACACGCCGATAAGACTGCACAATACATGGACTTTGGAAGGCGACTGGATAAGAGACCAACTCTGTAATTTGCCTTTGTTATTGTGTTTGTGTATGACTTGTAGTCAGTGACCCTCGACCTGTTCGCACTCTCTGGCTGGTAAATATTTGCAGCGACTCAATAAAAATGCTTTTGAGTGTGTCGTTTGCTCAGGGTAGGACCAGTAGGGCTGTTATAACGGTCGGCAGTTTTCAAACCAATCTCCGATCCAGTTTGGTGTTACGCTTAGGCCTCACCAATCTAATACGTTGCTTCTCAGATTTGAAAAAAAATCAATGCGAGTCAGATTAGAAGATCAAATTCATACCTTGGTTTACACGACTGTAGGTTTTCGTCTTGTCCTCTTTATACATGTAGATTTCTGCTTTAAAAAGTCTAAGAACCAAGGAAATTAACTGATATGGCCTTACAAGGCTGGAAAGTCCTATGACATGTGGTGTTATTTTTGAAATACAAATTTTACGCTTTTCCAGTAATATCATAGATGAACTACAGGACAAAATCATTGCAGTGCTGAATGGGACGTGGGATTAGAGGTTACAGAATTAAATAACAAGCCAGCAGTGGCCCTCGTAACTAGCCCACTGATATAGCTTACATTTTCATTCTGGAAAGGCCGTCATAACCACACAGTTCGGGTCCTCGCTGAGACCCCATTTCTTGATTTGTGGCGACAGAGGATATTAAAAAGACCCAGGGACAAAATTGAGGGCTGTAACACAGAGCAACGGCAATTTGTCATCGGGCTGGGTTGATCCTGAAGTGGGGTTTGTTTGGGAGGGGTAATCTTCTGACGGTTTCTTTGGGGTATTACCATCCTTGGAGACAGATTGACGGGGATTTCTGGAAAGATCCCAACTGGCAGACAGCAGGATTACTCAGTCTGCTGCTGTCACCTGTCTTCTTCTTCCTCTTCCCAGGCTTTTAGTTTTAGTAAACTCCAAGCAGATGTCGGGTGGAAAACCAAAAGTTTTCTAACCAGCCAGCTTCTCTGACAGTCTTTTTCTCTAGTAGTAGTACTGGCATTGGGCTGGTCTTCAAAAAAGATGTTAGGGTAGAAAGTAATTTTGAATCTTGTCATCCAGTGTACTCAAGGCTACTACTTTGAGGAATGCTTGCCAAGAGAATTTTGGCCATCTCCCTAATGCCCATGGTTCATGGGCCAGTGTGTGGGTAGATAGCAAAAGTGCTTGCACAGCGCAAATTTTACCTGCATATATATATCAAACCCTTCAGACTATACTGAGTCAGTATAGCCTGAAGGACTCAATATACTACTACCGGTAACTCAGTTGATATACGTATGCAGGTACATGTACATGCAGGTAAATTTTGCATTGGTAGCAAAATGTCGTAAATTCACCTTCACGTAGCTGTCTTGTAGTAACTTTAATACGTTGCAAGAAATCTTTAGCGGCTCAGGTTTTCTTTTCAGTTTTGAAACGAAGATGGAGAGGAAGCCTGAAGTTGAAGGACATGAAAGCCAAGCTCCTAGCTTGGATCAAAGTTATATTACACCTTCCAGCTGCTCCCAACCGGAGCTGGCACAGGTGATTGACTCACAGATCAGAAGGCTGAACGATATACCCCAAGGCAGAGAAAAATATGCGTGATAGCACAGTTGGTAAACACATCAATATCTGCAAAAGGTTGCAATCCCTGCCAGGGATCTCCAGTTAATGGTATGATGCTAGGTTTAAAGCTAGCCTCTCCAAGGCCTCAGTGGCAGCTGGAAAGAGTAGAAATAAGCAAAAAGAGACAAGAAAAAATATTCACTAGAATAACCCTACCTTTGAAAACCAGTGTCACATCGGGTAGGGGAGTACCATTGTTCCTACTCTCCAAACAGAAGTTTAGGCAAATTCGTATTATGGACATGTTTTTAGGCATTTTTATAGAACTTTCTTTTTTATATCTATATCATTAATGCCAGCAAATGGATACTTCTCTTCCAATTTGATACTGTCTTGACTTGCAGCCACCAAAATATCTGCTTGGAGATTACATTGTTCCATTCTTTATCCTTGTGCTTGCCAGACTTTGTTTTTCAACAACAGTGGTGCATAGTTTTCTGACAGATTTGAGATTCTGACTGTTGCAGAGATATGAAAAACATGATATGAGATGGTACAGATGATTGACTCACAGATTGGAGGGTTGAGCGACACCCCCAGGCTCTGTGAAAAATGTGCATCAGTTTTCACAGTCGGTAAACACATTATCCGATATCTCCTACGGGAGGAATAGTGCAATTATCAGTAAAATAGTTTTATGCCACCCTAAAATGCATCATTCTGACAGTCTGGTTCACTGGTAGAACAGTTGGGATCCATTTTTGCTGATGTCAACAAATTTGTCCCAGTGGCTTAGAAACTCTTGGCATCCTTTTTTTATGTGAGAAGTATTTTCTTGGTTACCTGAACCCATTCTACCTGAATACGTTCTTCTCAGAAATTGAAATTTTCTATTTGAAAAATGAGATCTGGTGCAGGTGATTTTGAATGTACCACTAATATAGGTATGCAAGAAAAAGGATTCCAAGCCCTTATTACTCTGTCAGTGAAAGATGATAACGAACAGGTATGGTCAGACAGGTAATCAAAAGGAGGAGCTCCCATAGCTGGGGAGCGCGGCAGGTGTTAATGAGATTTTACTTATTCAGAAGGAAGCTTTTTTGGTTCCTGATGAGATGCGCCCTCCCCATCATCCACCATGTTCTCTGCTCCTCCTGGGAACAAGATTTACAAACCTGGGAACAAGCTGCACAACTCGATTACACCTGCTCAATTACCTACAGTGCTAAATTACAGTCCCCTTTGCGGGATTTTTCAAATTAGTGCTTTGCCCAGACTTTGGACAATTGGTTTCATCATCGTCCTTGCATACTGATATGGGCTGTCATTATGATTCTCCATTGTCTCTTGTCTGTTGCTAGCTGTTTTGCTCCCTCCTATCCCTGCAAGGTCTTGCTCTTCTAAGTTATCATCTCTATCTCTTCTCTGCTAGGTTTACAAAGCAGTGAACAACAGTTGAAGAGTGATATTGTGGTATTGTAAAAATGGATGATTTTTTGAATATTCAAACTTCTCAGATTAAGGAAATGCACATCTGTACCAGCCGTGTGGCTCTAAATGACAGTCACCACTACTGAAGATTTGTTATGTCCAAACTTCAGGGTAAAAATAACTTGCAGCTGTCACCCAATCTAGGTTGTTGACTCTTCAACAAATACAAGCTTCCACTGTTCTAACCATACAGATTTAACCTGTTATGTCCGGGACACTGTTAACACTGTTAAACACTGGGCCCAGTAGATAACTGTCCTAAATACCAGTACAGAGCATGCTAATTTATTTTCATCTTCCTGAACAGGGAGATAACAAGCTTAGTGATAGAAGCTTTGTGTTGTGAATGGTCTGTTGCTGGGTCAGCTTGTTCTGCACTGATTGCCACAAATTTCATAATAACAGAAAATGAACAAACCGCAGTGCTCTACTTCTCTCAAATGTCCTTGGTTCTATATTGACATAGGTGCCTGATACCACTACACTGGCTAACTATACCCCGGGCACACATACATGCCAATCAGCAACCTTCAGGCCATGACTCTTTAGTTACTGCTTCCATGGCTTGAGCAGTTGTTTAAAAAAAAAAATTGCATTGTAAGTTTCTTCATCCCTGCCTAGTAAAAAAAATCCTTATGTGATTTTTCTACAATTCACTGGGTGCATGTAGTATAATCCTACATACAGTGTCAATCAGGAGAAATATTGCATGATGCCATCAAATCTAGGTCATTCAAGTTCTACAATAGGGCAAAACTGGACTTGACCACCCATTTATACAGGCTAAGCCCCTCCTATGGGTTCCCCCTACCCCTGTGTCAATAGGGGGAGGAGTCCCCAAATACCAACACCTCTGTGTTTGTTTGAGGAAGTTGCACATGCTCAAGTCTGTCAACTCTAGCATTAGTGATAATATGGGTAAGGCTTAGGAAGGTGTCAGAACATAATGGGTGTCTGTGGGGGGCAGGTTGGGCTTTTGATTCAACAGAGGTGTGAGGGCTTGACACTATAACCTGGTAAAGAGGACATTATACCTCTTAGATTCACTATACAATGTCCTTCCTGGTATCCATTTTTGCCTCTGGACTCAAACATCTCAATTGGAGGTGACTCACTGCAGCATGAAAGTTCATCTGTGTTGGTACAAGTCATTATGAAGACAAAACTAAACTTTATCTCCATCACTAGAATGAATTGGCCCAAATTCTTGGCTGACTCTGTATACCTTGTTCACAGAATGGACACGTCTTCCCTTACTTAGTCTTAGAGGCAAGGCAAGGTGATTAGTTCCCTTACCATTTATCAACCCTATTTGGGTCAATTTCTACATCTTTTCAACTCAGTTCAGGAAGTCTGGTAGATACCTATAAAAAGTATAAGCTTTAGACCCTGTTCATACCAGACTTATATTTAGCGGTTTCAACCGGTTTTTCAAAAACCCGGCTAAAACCCTTAGCGTTCATACCAGACTTTTGATAACCGGTTTTGTAAAAATCCTGTCCGGTGAATCGGCCATGACTGCAGTTTGAATAACCGTTCCTCCCGCTCTTCTGATTGTTGTCCTTGGCCTTCTTGCTTGTATGCCGTCTTCAGTTTGTTTTTTTTTACCTTAATGCAGCACTAATCCTTTATCTTCAAGAAATCAGCCTCCTCCAACATTTTTGTTTCGGTAGAGCCCCCCCCCCTAGCTTTTTCGAATTTGGCGACTCCTGCTCTCCAAACCTAAGTATCAGGAGCGTCCCGTTCGCCGACCAGGTTGCGTTTGCTGATTCCATCGCAAAATGAAGAAAAACCGTGGAAAAACAGTGGAAACGAACTCAAAGTTGGTCAAAACAACGCGATCAAAAAAGCTTGCAGGTCGCACACGGCCAGGATGCTGACCCGTGACCCCGGAATTATGACGCAAAAACCGGTTCAATAAACCCTTAGCGTTCAGACCAGGTTTTTCGGTGGAAAAACCCTTCAAAAACCCCTCAAAAACCACCTCCCGAGGTGGTTTTTCAAAATCGGATTTAAACCCCTAAAAAACCGGTTAATTTGCGTTCACACCAGGTTAAATAAAAACCGGTTTTTGAAAAACCGGTTGAAACCGCTAAATATAAGTCTGGTATGAACAGGGTCTTAGACATTGGAGAAGAGAAGAATTCATTTTTGCTGCTGATGCCCTCTGTGCTTAAAGAATTTCACTGTTGTGCCCAGTTAGTTACCAGGACTTCATGTGTGAAATTTCAGGATATTGAGTCTGCTATATGAGGCATGGAGCAATAAAACATCATCAACCGCTCTGATAAGCCAACAAATTCTGGAATGGCCTATGGTAATTCCTGGCTTGAGTACCCAGCTGTTCATGTTTTCTGCGTGACTTTCCTCTTTGTTTTTGTGCTATTGGGCGTTGAAGGGTGCTCTTCACACCTGTGTCTACACAATAAGTCCTCCACAAAGCCCTTTTGTGATGCAGCTAAGGTGTGAAGACCTGTCAGTCAGATTCAAATCCAAAGACACCTAATCTTCTTATCTCACAATTGCCTCCAAATATATGTAGCGTCCAGTTCTCTCAGCTGATGCCTAATTGATTCTTTCCAAATTGGATTCTATTGGAAAGAAAATGACACTATAGAAGGCCATTGATTGTACAATTTACAGAAGCACGCTATTATTGGGAAACTTTTCGAGTGGATCATTTTTATAGGCGTAAATCAGGAGGCTAGACTACAGGACCAACTCCTGCTCCTGATACATTAATCTTTATTTTGAACGGAGAAAATCACCTGCTTAATCTACCCAGTCAAACTGCCATTCAATTTGGCGCCTCAATTCAAAGAGCTTCATTGTTTGAAGCTCTTTGCTCAAATCCACATAAACCCAAAACCCCATTTTTTACCACCCTAGTGTCATGGGTAAAGTTAGGTCCACATGGAATTTCATAATGTTGACAGCTTTTCCCCACGTAAAGTGGAATTTTATGGTCATACCAATCAGGGCCTTTCTTAGAATCTTTGTACCAGATACGAAAACTTGGACATACGCTAGGCTAGCCATTGTACAATCTTCAATGTCAGGGGCTATGTTAGCCCTCTCCCCGGGGTGGATTACTGCAGTTGGGTAGAATACCCTAGGAGCCATATTTTCATCCACAAGGGCTTATATCCATTCCCTTTGAGGTTCACCTTTGACCCTGCAGATCCCCGTATTCTTGGCTGACCTAATTATGCCATCAACTGGGCAGAATCAGTGTGAGGACCCTGACCTCTATGTGACCTCTGTGTTGTTCTGCTCTGTTGCCCCCCTCCCACAAATCTGTCCTCCCTCCCCCAACTCTGACCTTGACATATCCATTAGTCTTGCCTGTTAAATCTCTACTTTCAAGTACGTCATGTGTACCAGCATTGTGACTTGTAACAATATGTAACGTTATATGTAAATAAATACTGGATATACATTATGCATATGAACAAGTTTTTATTCTTATACACTATTACAAAGTTTGTATAAAAGTACATGAATGATAATTGCCTCCTGGAGGCAGCATAGCAGCTCATAACATTCCACCACCTTTTTTGATGGCTGCAGATAATGGAGTCCAATAATCTTGCATGCGCCTGCATCATCGCATATGACCTTGTTGTGATGTGGTGTTATCTTGAATGGGAATCATAATGGTAGCGCATGATTGTCTCACGCCCATAACTTGATGGAGGGATTTGCTCCATCCCATAAGAGTAAGGCTAGAATTTATATGACTCAATGACAGCACTCATACATGCACATTTACTACCAGGAGGGTCTTTGAAGTCATTAAAAATTTAATCCTTCCATTTCCGTTATCATTCATTTCATCATCAGCATCATAATCATCACCTATCATTGTGTTCCATTTGTCAACTAATTTTTCTTTTAAATCAAACAACTGTAGTTAACGTTATAATTCTCCCATTTCAAAGACCAAAATTGTACATCACATTCTCTACTAGACTCTAGTTTGATTAGTACATTGCCTTATTGGTGTAGACACAATACCATAGCTGTATCCCGGTTTCTATAGCAGTATTTCCTTCCCTGGTTGCTACAATATTGCCCCCTCTGGGTTGTGAAGTAGGTTGTTTTCCACTTCATCTCCCTGATAAGATGTGTAATTGACAGGTGCACTAGCTGTGTTTGACAGGTTTAGTCAGTAGCCCTTGTGTAAGGGATGCCAATCAGTCACAGCTACTACTGGTATATTGAATTATAGCTGGGCTCAAAATTTATCTATCTGTACATCATGTAGTGGCAGGCCTCGAAATTAACTTTTCTTCCTATTGTCCCAGCGCTGTCTCAAAAATAAATTTCAATTGTCCCGAAGTGAGGATGAACTGCCCCAACCTGTTTTTTGGGAAGTATTATAATATGACTTCCACAAGTCAACTTTATTTTGCTTATGTTCACTCCCAGGCGCACTATAATTGCAGGCTAAATTTAGTGGTCAGTGGCCATTGGACCACCTTTAATTTCGAGCCCTGAGTGGTGCAAGACCTTGCAGCACCAGTGTTACTTGCAACACTTGTTTCATTTAGTCCATTATAGAAAAACAATGTTTTGAATGTGTTCTATTTCATTTAAGGAATATGCAACTCTGGAAAATGCAACACATTTAGGACCACTTATAATAGGCCATGCATCACTATAGTGTTGCAGTATGTTTTTCCTTCATTAGCCAGTGCAGGTTAGGTGCAGGTAGGCATCAGAAATGCCTGTAGAGCTACAATTTTATCTGCACTATCCTGCATGTGCAGGCAGCATTTCATGCCCTATATGTAATGTTGCATGCCAGGGCTCAGGGGAAGTACCATCTGCATATGCAGGTTAGTGCAGGTAAAATTGGAGCTGTGCGTGTATTTCTACCTTCACCAGTCCATGTACTGTATATAGATTTTGTTATTTGCTGCATTGACTGCTACCACCTGTGAAGTTTAAATGAAGTTGTGGCAATGGTTCTGACGTGAAAACTTCTGTATGATCCATACTTCCAAACTTCTGAGTGGTGCAGGTTAAATTTGTCTGGTGCAGGAAATTTTCAATGTTACCTGCACCAGTCCAGGTATATGCAAAAACAAATTATTTTGAGCCCTGCATGCCAATCAATCCTACTGATGAATATTGAACACTCACTAATAGGGAACACCCTCCGAAGTGGGGCGATCTTTCTACCTGGGACGGCAAATGGAGCAACTGATCGTTACGTTCATTAAGGCACTGGTAGTTCTGGTAATGAGATTTAGAAAGAAGTAATTGGGTAAAGGGAGGGAAAGGTATTAGGTATGAGAAATTGGATTTGAAGAAGGGTAAATCCCATCCAGTACAGAGTCACTGGCAAAAAAGTTCCAAGGGACTTGATTTTGCAGCAGGGGAAAAGAAAGAGCTTGCAGCTTATTAATAGATTTGCGGTGGATGCATGGAGTGCATTACTGAAAGAATATTCTGTATCGCTGGCAGCGTGCTGAAACTGCTAACATAAATCCATTTGTGTAGCAAATATTTTAAGATTTAAAGGACCTCACTTTTCAGATGTGTACTCCCTTTAGATGGGACTTTATTAAAGGCTACACATGCACATACACATTGTATAGTGTTACAAATGTATATGTTTGTATTTTCCTATATTAATTATTATTCCCCCAGTTTATCATAATTATATGTACAAATGTAGAACTCATCTGAGAAAGATGATGATTGTTGGCTGTGACATGCTGACATGTTTTTTTTTTTTCTGCAGCCATCCTGGTAGCAGCAGGTGTGGTGTTGTACCCAAACGGCTGGAGCAGTGTGGAAGTCCAACAGGCTTGTGGCAATCTCTCCAGAGCTTACGCTCTAGGTGAGTTTCTCTTTTTTATGTTTACCAAAGGAAAACATCTTGTTTTTGCTCAGTGTCCTCTTCCTCTTCTTCTCCAAACCAAAAAGCTCAATGACCTCAAACCAGACAGTTGGCGCCATGGAAACTGGTGTTGGGTTACACCATGTTGCAATTTTATAGTAGGAGGGATTTAGACTCCTGTCTGACCATATACAGTACATGTATATGAAAGTGTTCGAGTAAGAATTAACAGGTCAGACCTACGCGAAGGTAAACATTATGTATTTGCTTTGCTTTGCAAACCTTTCTAGTTTACCAGTATCTTTTTAAAAATCTATATTACTGGTAATCTTTATGCAGCATAACAGCAATCACTGTACACCTCAATGAAGACATTGACTTCACATTTAAGTGGCCTTTTTGTATACCATAAGAAGTGCAAAATGGGTCATTTCCCATATTGGGTTATGATATCCATCCATCATAAACTTTGATCTATCACAGTTCCGCATGGCATAATCCTTCAGATTACATCAGTAGATTGTTGTGCTTCTCTGCATCTTTTTGACAGAAATCAATAAAGTTCTGCAATGTAACAAATTAAATGGGTAAGAAAGATGCAGGAAAATTTTTAAATGTCTGTGGTGGTTTTATTTTCATGGTGACCTAAAACCTTTTTCAGCATTTGGGAAAATTTTGGTAAAATGATTTCAGAGGATGTATAAGGCAATCAATCTCTTTTCTTCAACCATTTAAGGTGTGGAAAAGTCATGTTTATTAATTGTTGTTATTTTACCAGAAAACTACCAGATTAGTTTGTATTCATATTACATACATGTACTCCCAAATCCCCAATCCCCAGCACAATCTAGATCACTGTTTGTCCTTGAGATATTGTTTTTCAACTTGATAGCTTTACACTTTCAAATCTCATGCCTTGGTCTACGCAAGGACATTATATGCAGAGTGTATAATGTCCTTGGTCTACTATTTCACCATCAAGTAATAAGATCACTGTCAAATTAACAATGAATTTAATGAACTGATTCTAACTCTTCTAAGGTACAATTTGTCATGATTAACTATTAATTGAAAGTACTTCCAAGTACACATAAATTTTCATTAGTGCATGTTCATAGCCATAGCTTATGCGCCATAATTTATAACTGTCTTAATTTTCTTTTCTGTGTCTTTCCATGTTTGAAACATCATTTTTCTGAACAGAATTATAGGAGTTAGATTCAAGGAAAGACAAAGCCCACTTTTAGAACGGAAAGCCTTTAATTTCATTCCAGTGTCCTTTGGTCTTATCGTCTGTTTTGTTTTTGACAGCTGTGGCAACATCTACAACTCCACAAACAAGCTAACATTTAGCCAGACAGGCTCTAAATATTTATCACATGAAAGAGCTGTCATTAACTCTGCCTTGTGTTGTTTCTCGACCAACAGTTAATTGATTAGAGTGGTGTAATGAAAAATATCAAGAGAGAAATTAGATATCTCTGTGCAAGGATGCAGGGCTTTTACATAAGGACTACCATAACATCGCCGTGAAACAAATTATGTAACAGCAATCTACCATTTGCCAAATTGCTATATGCTTGATAAAAGATAATTAGATTGCCTGTGTGGTTATGATAGCAAGGGTTAAAAAAAAAAAGAAACATTTGCATAACTGAAGGGTGCATTTCCAGTACGATGAGCGGGGTTTGTGATATTGCAGTATATATGTATAGGTCATCTTATGAAAAAGGGTTAATGCAACTGCTGGCACACTCATAATGTAACGTTACATATTTGAGAGATACAAGTATTCAGGAATCATGTAGGGAAGGTTCAGTAATGATTATAGGGACTCAGGGAGAGTGCAATAAATGTGAATGCAGCAAAGATGTTTCATCAGGTTGGTAAGAGACTCTTTTTTCTCTGCAATGTGAACCAGTCAGAATTGCCCTGAGGAAGGTAACAGGCAGTCACCGAAATGTCGGCTAAATAAAACACTTGGCTGAGTCTCTTTATTCAATATGAATGCAGTTTTTTCCATCTCCTCTAGCTTACAATTACTACCGAGGTAATATGCAGAAATGTCTACTGATTTTTTTCTAATTCCAACACCCCCTTGATCATTTCTGTTCTTTCCCCTTAATCAACTCTACTGTAATCTCAGGTTGCCAAGCTAAGGGCTTTGGGAAGGGGAATGATGTTGTGTTGGTCATGGAGGAGGGAGTAAGGAAGAAGCAGAGGGGATTTTAATAGCTCCTTATCTAGACCATCTATTCATAAAAAAACTCCTGACCTTCAATACATGTATTTATTTCAAAGGTCAAGTGTACATCTTCAAGATGTCAAAATCCCTGAAGTATGAAGTAAGACATTGAGAAAGCATCCATAACACTGTACTTGTCAGTGTTAGGATACTTTTGGGATGATGAGAGTTGACTTTATAATAGAAGGTTTGATATTGTGTGTATGCATGCAAGCTTCATGAAAACTTCAAAGAACTGGGCTTCCTGAGAGAAATCACCTTGAAGTTGTGGATTGGGGGCAGCTCGCTTATTGACTTCAGAAAAATTCCATGCGAAGTTCCGGGCCTACAAAGGTGACCTTGCTGGTAAGCTTTGAAAATCTAATTCTTCAGCGACACAAAGGCAGACAGTCACGAAGGAGTTCCTCCATCTCTGCCAAATTACAGAGGCGCTGCCCAGAATTAGAAGTAAGGATGTGCAAAACATGTAAACTAGGAAGGATGAAAAGAGGATGCTGATGTGTTGTTGCCCGTGGCAACACTCCGGTGCCAGCACATCTGAAAGTCCCTTGAATTCTGATATCTGCCATCTTTTCCTTCTTCAGGAATGAAAACGAATTGCAATTTTCCTGGCAAAAAAAGTTCAGGCTATTATACTTTTATAAATGTACCAGTCTTTCTTGTACTTTAACTGTAAAGACCATCAGTCCGTCTTGTTTCAGTAATCAAGCTAACTGGATTGAGATACAATCTCTGCTCCCTTGCCCGGCCATGATAGCGTAGTTCGTGACCAGGTTGTTTAACTTCATTTGGTGCAGAAGATAAGAACGTGTACAGGGCATAATTGGTTTTAGTCAGGTTGTGTCTCTCAGGGTGGATTGGCCCTTATGATCGTGACATTCGTCATGCTGACGCCCACTGATTAACGGTAAGGCTTTAGTAAGTAAATTTTATGGACAACATCATCTCAAGACTCTAAATCTAATGAGATAGTACAAAAAACAAGATGTGCAAATTAAACCAAGATGCCAAAATTTTTTAAAATGTAGACCATAAACATGCAACAAAACAGCCAACAAATCTTTTAGTTTTTAATCCACCTGTTTTCAAAAAGTACAGAAAGTGACACTACATTGTACTAGTGTGGCAACCTAGTATTACTAAGTGTCACTCCTACAACTACAAGTATGCTCAAGGCTACCAAACATTTTCCCATTTCCAGATTTTCTTGTCATGAGCCTGCAAGAGGGAACAAAATTTCTTCTTTTTTTGTTTTAAATTGGGGAAAAATCAATGCACACATGCATGGATGTCATCCATAGAACTTACCTGCTGTGGCCTAATCCTGCCAAGGATGATAACTGAACCTCCATCAAAACCTGGCTGGATCCCTCGTTACGTTTTCCCAGGTCTGCCCGCTTGTAAAATTCCCAGACTAATTTTCTACAACACGGTTAATGTTGCCTCCGGGCCCTCAAAAAGAAAATTACATGTAGGCATTTTAAGCTTAAGGGAGGAAAAGGGAGATTTTTACCACACTAGAAAATCCCCAATTTTTTTAAGTATTCTTTGATATACACGAGACCTCAGGCAACATGTATTTGCACACGAAAGAGATCAATGCTTCAAGAAGTCACGCTGACATCCTTAATGAGCTATATTTCCTCCCGAGCTTCATCTTTAATTTAATTGCACTTTCCGCACACACTTGTCACTGGTTTCAAGACCCTGGAACTAGCAGGCAACTTTTAGAATTACTACCGGTATTTGCTAAATTGACCGCAAAATGTGTGCAACAAGTAAGATATCTCTTATCTTGGTAATGGCTCTTCTGATAAAGGTGGACTCAATTATGATAAGATGTGATATCAAGGCATTTGCTGCCAAATTTCGATCTGTGTGCTGTTTTAAGTTATGATGTGGATAAAGTTGTATCTGATCATAGCAAGGTTTATGTAACTTGATTTCTTGTGGGGGGAGGGGCAGTTTTACCTTTGCCTTTTGGAGCGTGAAGGTAAGGCCACACCAATTTAATTTCTTGGTTAATGGATTTTTCTATAAAAATAATGGAGCGGGTGGGCGAAAAAAAAATAAAAACAGGCCTAAGCATCCTATTATAGCCCCAAATGCTACGACAGGAGCCATGAAGTCAACTCACCAGGCTGGTTCAAAATTTAAACAATGAATTTTGAACTATTTTGAACTTTTAATGATACTACTGCATTGAAAGATGGAATGACTGTTACAAGTAGTAAGAAAATGACTGTTTTCAACTGTTCAGGGCAAAATATGAGCATTTTGCAGTTGATTCAGAATTTTTATTTTTATTTGCAAATCAGAAAAAAATGAAGCGGTGAATCCGTTAACCAAGAAATTAAATTGGTGTGGCCTAAGCTGTGATGTATCGTAACCTGAAGGATCCTTGTCTTGAGGACAGCGGAGGTTACAGAAGGAATCCACGGACAGACATGACAGATAAACTCTTACAGATGGGCCAGGTGAATTCAAGTTGAACAGACATGGGTATGTCACAGGGGTGTCTCTAGCATCCATCCTTTTTTATGGCCATTCGCTGCTTGAAATGGTAAAAAATTTCAGCCTAGCCATTCCTATTTTTTTTTGAGAATAAAAAAATTTATGACATTTTCATCAGCTTATCAATGGACAAAAATTTTCACAAAATTTAAGTTTGCCTGAAATAATGTGGTACAGATAAAAGGCATTTTGGAGTGTAAGCCCAAAATGATACAAAGTTATATATAGTTGCCAGCGTTAGCACTTTTCTGTACACACATGCATATTTGTACGTGTGTGTACATTTATGACGATGACTCTCAAGCACACACTAAACGTCAGGAAAGGGCTAGGAAGTAACCCATGGAACGTCACATCACAGCACTCCCCTATCTCACAGGTCATTAGGCAAAAGAGTAGACTGCACTGATTTGTGCTTGGAACATGACTGCACTTAGAGATAATTGTTTTTCCTAGACCTGACCTGTTTCATTTACCATCAGGCAAATGGAACTTTGTAGCCTCCATCTACCAGACTCTTTGGGCAAGCCTGTGTACTAGTACTAAACCAGGCTGCTGAGTCTCTTTCGTCCTCTCTGCAACAAGGCTACCATTTAACCCCCTGTTATGAGGTTCAATTGTATAGTTCCAACTATAAAGAATGAATTTTGAAGGTACAGTACCTCATTCAAGGTTTAAAATTAGCTGCACCAGACAATTCATATCTGTCAACACTGTCATAGAAAACGATATTTTAATAACTACAGAAGAAGTTTTGGCAATTCTTTATTATTCATTTCACTGGCAATGATGAAAGTATGGTGAGATAAAACAACAATCCACTAACATTTTAGACATGGTGCAGGTAGAGGTCAGAAATACCTGCACAGTTCAAGTTTTACCTGGACTGTAGATGGTATTTCGATCCCTGCTCATTCGATGGTTAATTTGACTGAAGCTTTTAGATGTAAGCTGTCTGCTGCATCTGTAAGAGAGGACTATGCCATCGCAGGGATTTAAAACCTCCCTGCTGCCGAACCAATATAGAATTGGTGCCAAGTTGCTACTTCAGTGTGCTAAAGGTTAAGCTTACTCTCTTTTATGGCTTTCTTGCGCACACACACGCCTGCACGTATATTGATAGCCGTGTCAAACGTTTCTTCTAGTCATCACTATTCTGCAAAGTGAAGTTTCTGATAAGTAGAACCATGGAGGAAGCTTTGTTCACCAGCATTTAGAATAAAAAAGGGGGAAAACTAATAATTTGTGCTTTTATAACAGTTCTATTCAAATTTTTAAAATGTTACAACACATTGCCTTTTCCTGCCTTAGCCCTGTGTCACCCAGGCTACTGAAATGTGAGGTTGTTATCACCCATAATAATATACTAGTACTCAGCGCAGTTTTCCTGAAAGGTTATTCAGCACCAAGGTCAGGGATGGTGACATTCAGTATAAAAACCTTTCCAAAGAGACTGTAGTGTAGGTAATATTTCATATTCTGTTTAGTGTCAGAAACAGTAATGTTAATGTCACCTTCCATAATCCTGCTAGCTACCCTAAGGCTGTCTCATTTATTATTACTATTATTGCTTGGAGGTTAGATCTAATTGCAAGTAAGAAAAACACTTGCCAATGAATAAATGAATAAAAAAAATATGATGGATAATGTGGAATATGTATATAGCTCATCTATTTCAGTCTTCCACTGAGGTGGTTTTTGAAGTGCCCTGCAGGCATACATATATAAACCTAGCATGATTAAGTAGTAAATATAACCAACCTGCATATTAACTTCAGTAGAAATACCAGTAATAGTAAAAGTGCCACAAATCAGTAATAGTAAAAGTGCCACAAATCAGTAGGATACGTAAAATAAAATTGTCAAACTACAATGTATGTAGTACATCACTACATGTACAAGTGATGGGAATGATGAAAAAATTTCTTCATGTAGTTAGTAGTTAGTAGTACAGTACATACATGTACATTGTACATTCAAGACCTTGAGTATAGAACCAGGGGTGTAAAGGTCAAGATCAAGTCAGTGATGATTTAAACTTGTTTCCTCTAAAAGACAAAGATGTGATAGAGCATATCCCACTTCTTATCTTGACTTCACTGTACAAGCATTTAGAGTGCCTCCCCTAGATCACCCCAATGACACCTTCGCTGGAATCAATGGTCCAGGCGTTTTGTTAATGTATTGAGACCCACTGAGGCTAAAGCATATCAGTTTGTCACGCATGATCAGGTATGATAAGATTGGAAAAATCAAAGTGTACTGGAATGGAGGGGCAGGCTAAGTAACCCGAATGAAAGTGTGCTGTGTGTGTGCAGAATGCTTCATTAGTGAAGGAATATAAATGTACATGTATGTGTGGAAGAATTTGAATAGCACTTCAAATAAGATAGATTTTAACGCGATGAGTGGAGATGTATATACTGTAAATCACTTCATATTTGCGGTCTGAGAAAAATGGACATGTTCACGGAACTATATCATATGTTCGCAGTGGTGGCAGGTCGGCGAATTATTTGTTTGCGGTAATAATAAATTTGCTGTACAGAAGCGACCGTGAAAACTGGGAATATTAAGTTATTTACAGTAATTGTTTTTGGCATTCTGTGACTCAGTGTGTGATGTTTCATAACACCTTACTTTCCATTGTGTACGATATGATTTTCCACATAATGATGGTACATTTGCTTTCTACTGCCAAATTTGAGTTTGCCCTGGCACCAAATTTGTCTTCGTCAGCGACAACATCCAATTTCCCAGTCATGTAATTTCCCCTGAGGCTGTGTGTGTAGAGGGTTCTCCTGAAAATACACCTACGTTTGTATGTGAAGCACTTCAAACAAAATTGGAAAAACAAAATAGGCTGGTAATTAATAAGTCAATGTAACAAGATAGATGAGTTTAAATGTGGGTGTCTGAATACATGTATTTCAAATGGTACGTATATTGATATCAAGTATATTAATATTTATATTAATATACTTGAACAATTCATGCTTGACTAGTACTACCTGGTAGAATAGAATGATATAGATAACTTATATGTGGGTGATTCTACAACCTCTTAATTGCTCTCATCCAATGTTTTTCCTGCCATTGAATCATTTAAGAATTGATTATTAATCTCCAAGCAGATGTATAGTATATATCTTAGCATTTTACTTTTTTTTAGGCTTTTCCTACATCTTTCCAGTAATAGTCCATGGTTTTCTCTCTTCATGAACCCCCTCCATAACAAAATGACACGAATAGCCTCGAAAACAAATCCTACATCTGCTTGACTAGCATGTATGCAGACGTATTATATACTATTTAGCAACTTGGACCAGAAACCATTTTCGTGGAACAGTCCAAAATGACCATTAGATAGTAAAAGTTTAAGACCTGAGAGCCTCGTGGACAGACCTAGTGCGTTCAGTTTGTGTAGATGTTAAATACATGTGAGAAATAAGATAACAGCATGTCCAATAATCGCTCTGCCCGCCGGTATTTCTGTACTTAAAGAATCAATAATGTCTTAAAGATTTTGCTGTTTGCACTGTTCCATTGATCGTGTTCTCTGATTGTGTGAGCCCAGCGCACTTGAAAGATCAATGTCAAATACCTTCTCCCTACCTCCCAGTGAATATAATACTTGAAAGGAAGCCCAAATTGCCTTCAGTAAGATTGTTTTGCCACAGCGCCAGTGATGGATGTTATCAGGTAATACTTTCTATATACGATAGCGAGCATCACAAAAGCGATCTATACACATGATGAAGCCCTCGGTGGTTGGGGCATAAGAATAACAGATTGCCAATTTACCACAAAGTCATTTAATTAGACCCTAATTGTCAGACAGAAGACGTAGCATTTATGATAAAATTGGAGAATGCAACTTCCAAAGTTCAAAGGAACATGCAGGATTTGAAAGGATATATTGAAAAATTATGTAAGACATAATGTTATATATGGGTTTATATTTCAACATGGTAACTTTGCACAAATGATAACACCGTAAGTGTAAGACATACATACATGAGTATATATATATCATTGATATAGCCAAAACACTACCGTTATCCTACATGTAATCTAATGCAGGATTGAAACTGCCCCATATTGTCAGGGCCCAGGAGGCTAATGCTAACAGAGGGTATGTCTCTCTATGTTCAAGAAATATTATCAATATACATGTAACCAGAAGTACAATCTTTTCCAGCATCAAAACCACTCTGTATTGGCACAGGAAAACTGTCCATTGTGTCCACTGTACCAGAAACATATTATCGCTATAGCCAGAAGTACATGTACAACCTTTATCGTAATCTTTTCCAGGATTAAAACCACCCAGTATTGGCAGAAGGCTAATAGCAGAAGGCCTTTGCCATCTCAAGCCCACTCTGGGGACGAGTGAGGGCAGTAGGCATCAGATAACCGTCTGTCAGACTATGGGAAATGGAAAATTGGAATGGGTTCTGGCAAGAAAAGATCAGAGGTCAACATTGGATCTCTTCCATTTCTATAGCTGGGGTCAAGTTGAGCTGGGTGATGAAACAGATAATGTGGGTTGCCCGCCTTGTCTTCGTTTGATGATTTAATTCAAGGGGGACATGCACAGAGTTTTGTTGTAACATTTACTTTCTTCTCAAACCTATGACGTACACTAGACATACACCAATATTGGTGTGAAAAAAACATCATACTAGGCGCATGGCATGATGTATGAGACTGGGACTTTACCTGCACCAGAGCAGGTAGGCAGAAAAAAGAATATCGAGTCCTGAATGTGTACAGGTAAACTGACTGATATGCTACATACATGTACATCATTGGAATAACATAACGTTACATGACACGTAACGTTAACTTATGTTATTCCAATCTTCATCACGACATGTTGCAAATACCTGGTACATGATTATGCATGGTAGGATCCACAGTTCAATCTTGGCTGTTATATTATTTCCCCTTGGAATGGCTCCTGTAAGGAAAACCACCTTCCCAAGTTTTTAATAGGAACATCTGGTGCTAAACTTTCTGATTTAGTGCCGGGGACTCCCAACTCAATCTGCGGTGGAATTTACAGGCCTTTTTTATGATGGAAGCTGCGGGCTTACACGTTTACGGAAAAAGCCGTGGGGAGCAAGGGTACAGTAATGAACAAAATGAAAATATACGAAATGCAAACCACATGCTGTCATGTTTGATCTGAGCATGCATCGATTTTCATTTCAATCGCCGTATGTAAGGAACGTCAATTCTCAGAATTCCGCTGTGTACCCTAAGACTGTGACATTTAAACTAGTGGTGAATTTTAAGAGGTCTACAAATGCAGCATCTGTTATCCCTGAGGTATATGCAAATAAATCACTTACTTACTCCTCTCCATCCCTTGCAAGGCATAAGGCTCCTTTTGGCCACCTTCTTTACTTATTGCCCATGGATAATCCCATGGGTCTAGCACCCATGGGATTATTATGTCATGCGTCACAGTTCTTCTCCAAGTCCAATTTACTGCTCTAACGTTGATTATTTAAATTACAGTACTGGTATAAGACTACCATGTACTTCCAGTTACTGCCAACCACCGGTTACAGCCTATTACATGTTCCTACAAATCACCACCCATCAGTAAGTTCCGTATTAAGTACAAGAAGGGATTTAGTAAATGTAGCCATTGAGTTTATCCTTTGATAGCAGCATGTTGCGGTGAATTGTAAAATTGTGGCTTAGCGGTCCAACAAACTGCAAGAATCAAATCCTAAGGTATTGCCTAATACGCATGCATACACATGTACATGCACATACAGATAACAACCAAAATGGTCAGGGCTCAAATACGACCTGCATACTAACTGATACGAGTATAAAGGTTATTGCAGGTAAAACTGAAGCGGTGCAGGTAACGTTACATCATTGCATTTCTGATGTCCACCTACACTAAACTAAAGTATCATGCTGTTAAACAGCAGATTGTAGGTCCTATACTGGGCCCACATGCAAACATTGCTTTTTGATGGACTGAAACATGAACTGATGCAGCACAGCTATGCAGAAGAGAAAGCAATTCTAGCCCTGCCAAACAATCATTTGTAGACAGATAGGATATAGAGGCAGTTTAAGGGTGGCTGCAAATGATGACTGTGCGTGTGGATGTTCGGTGATGTTCTAAGCCATAAAAGTGCCGTAGTTGGTACTTAGAGCAATCTCTCAGCGCTGTTAGCAAAAGGTCCTTGTGCACATTACGCCAGAGTTCTTGGAAAAGAGGACAGGGATTGCAGTTTTATGTTGTGATGAAGGCCCACAGGGTTTAAGGTTTTATAGCATGTCTGTTACCATACATATAGAGTACAGGTAAACCAGTCATCTTGAACTGAGGCGAAGCATGATTCCTTTTCAAGTAGTACGATTTGGCTTCAATGTGGCTCACATTTTCAGCTTACCACATGCACTGGGTCACCCCTACTTTTTTTTTATAAGCCTAATGGGTTCTTTGCATCAGTCTGCGTCAGTCACATATAATGCCTTACTAATGCCTGAAGCTCCCCCAAATATACACTAAATCGCGCTCTTAGCGGCCAGCTGAAGGGTTGCCTCTTGGGGTGGGGGTCATTAACCGAACACTGCCCCATCCGAAAGGTCATACCCTTGGTCTAAATGTCCGTAATGACATCTCCAGCAGTTTTTGAAATGGACAAGTCCAGCTATGCTCCAGGGGAGGTCGGTGTTAATTGGAACCTGCAGCTTGGTTGTCTGACATTTGTAGGACAGCTCAATCTCAAGGTGAAGTTCTCTCCAAGCAGAGGTCAAAGGGAGGCATCATTACATTCTTCTGATTGGCATTCGGTTGTCATGAAAGAGTCAGCTGTCAGAAAATGGTGCCAATCAAAGGGATCTCTCTCTTCAACCTCTGCATGGAGAGTAAAGTTGAACCTGAAATAATTCCAGACTTGGTTCCATCATGCGAACCTTCTGACCCCACTTGGCAGGGTGTCCCCCTTCCACGGATTCCTGCCACCGACCCAGATCGATCGAATATCCGGCGGCGAGGTTGGAGGGAATTCCTCCCAAGTTTTTGGGAAAATAAACGAAGACTGGCTTAGCATACCCACCTGGTTGTCTATGCATACCCACCTGGTGTGTTGTATCCATTTTGGAGATGATATCAACTCACCTGTGTCGTTCAAAAACAGTCAATGTTTGTCTGTAGGTTAAAAGTAAAGAACTGTCAGTGAATCATCAGGTTCAAAAATTTGTCCAACTCTTGTGCCATGCTGAATTCAAGTATGTAATTATATACGGGCCATATATTTCAATTTTGCTTGTAGGTCATGGAGTGACACACCTTGCCTTTCAGAAGGTTGTATATTGTTTGGTGCCTTTTGTTTGTGTGCGGGTATGGGTGTGTTTGTGGACAACATAACTCGAGAAGTTGTGGATAGATCGATATGATATTTGGTGTAGGCAAAGTGAAGGACAGATATGGTCCTCTTAGTGGAACACTATGCAATATACATGTACATGTAATATTAATGTGACAAAAATTAAAGTTACCGACATGTATTTATGACAAGGTTCAGTACATGTACCGGTACTTTCAATCATTTGACATTGTGTCACAAAGATTTTGAAAGAAACAAAATAACTTTTTAATGGAAATTCCTTTTCAGCTTTCTAGAAATAAAAAGATGCAATTCCAGATACCACTATAACAGTATAAGTACACTTAAAAGTGTATAAGTCACTAGTAAGACCTAGTATAGGAGCTTGTTGAGAAATTCCAACTCCCTGGTAACGGTTGTACTTCAAAGCTCTGGGATGTTGCCAGTGGTTTTACAAGCCTGTCAGCTGTACATCAAGTTCCAGAAGAAGTTTGAGTGTCTGCCAAGATGTTTTATTAATCTTTACGGGACATGATTTGATCAGCCTGCGATCCTACCGTAAATTCCCTGCCCCGTCTGTGTCGTGAAGGCCTGGAGGCAAAATGGCAAGTCTGGAGAGCACAGGGCACATTTCATGGATGATTTAAACTAATAGTGTCGTGCCAAAAGTCTTCATCTTTGTCGAGACCTGCTCTTGAGTTTTTGCTTTTATGTCTTTCAGGAGGCAATGTGGAGAGTTGAGAGAGTTATATGCCATGACAGGGTCGCATTGAGTTGCCTTCAACTTTCTTCAGATCTGATCTTGGGTTTTTAGGGCTGTCAGGAGGCAATATGGAAAGTATCTATACTATAGAGAGCACAAGAGCCATTTGGCAGATGGGGAAATGACAAAATGTTTGATTAAGAGATTTACAGTAAGACTGGGTCACGTTGAAAGTCATATACCATCTGGAAACCGGCTCTTGAGTTTTTATGGCTGCCAAGGATGGAATCTGACCTTTAGTGATTGGCATCCAAAGTCAGGTTTACTTTGCGGGAAGGAACATTAACCTGGTTAGTCTGCGGTATGTAACATTGGCTCGCTGCTTGTGGCTAGATGGGGGACATCTGTTGAAGAATTTGATCAAACCCAGAGGTTTATAAAGCTGTACAGCATTATTCCTTAACTTTTTGCCTAGTGGCCTTGTGGTTAGGGTTGTTAACAAAAGGTTCAGCTTCTGGGCTTGAATCCGTAGCGTGGGTCCAGTGTTGTGCCCTTGGGATAGGTACTTTTACGCCAATAAACCTTGACCTTTTCCCTTACACCATGGAAATTATGTAGATAAAATGTCTTTGGTATGTTTTTGCTCTTAAAGGTTTTGTTGTAGAAAGCCCTCTTCTCCTTGACCAAGAAATCAAGGCACAGACTTGTGGGGGCCTGATTGGTCTTTAGCTTTAGCTTGCAGGTGTGTTTCATATCTACACCTGTAAAACACCTGTGCACAGGTAGGTAAAGAGAACGAGAAGAAAAAAACAGATGTCCCAGACAAAGGAACACAAAAGTAAGGTGATTTTTCATCACCTGAGCGTGTCGCGGTTACGGATTGAACTGACAGAGTTGCTTTCTAAGTTCTGTAGAAGTGAATTATTGTGTGCCACACATGTTCCATGTCTTTATAAAAGTCATGGTACAAACAACTAGAGAGGTGCTGACATCCTGGGTCTAAGGTAACAGCTAATTGCTACTAGACTTTGACCTAATTCATTCTCAACAAGATAACGTCCTCAAAATATATTTTCCTGGATACCCGTGGGTAACATTCACAATTTTTTAACAAAACTGGTTCTTCATTTAACATTTCACAGTTTGTAACAACCCATACACAAATAGCGTAGTAGACAAAATTCAACATACTACACTGTACCTGGAATGGTTTAGATTAGGTGCAGGTAAACCTTCACAACTTGCCTACATATTCATGTAGGTACAGTTTTAATTTATAAAACCTTTTGTCCAATCTGAGTTGATGGGCTTTCCATACAGACCCAGCTTCTGCATTTTCATCAAGTCTCCCGGACCACCTACCTTGAACTCCATGTTTGCCTGTTTCTAGTCTTTTGCCACCTACTTCAGAGGTTTAGTACTAATTGTTACAAACATTTGTTCACTCTGCTTTCAAAGGGTTTTTCTGGATTTCTGTACCATGGTGCTGTAACAAATTGAATAAAAATGCTGAATAGCTCTATTCTTTCTAAATCTCTCAGAATCTGTATCTGGAATTTTTTTGTCAGAGAAAAGTATCATGTCTTCTCTTCCGGCACTTGATGACCCAAATGACCAAAGTTTGGTAAATCACAGATCTTGAGACCACCCAAACGACTTCTCTGGAACACTGTAATCCCAAGTGTTTCCTTTTTAAGTACCCAGGGTTATCCCTGTTTTCTACACCTGCACTTTGGCTGACCTCAATCCTACAAACTGTTATTGAAAGGACTTAGGTGGACCACTGAGCACAGTACACACAAAACTGGGAGGCTCCAAATGTCAAAACAGTTTCATTATATACAGTAGAGTCTAACTTGTCCATATAGTAACTGACCACTTCATGCACAGACTTGAAGAAAATGGTCTCAGTAGACATGTGGCCAGTGCAGATTCCATGTGGAAAATAATCTAAGGGAGTCCACCAAAAAGTGGCAATATTAGCCAGATAATAGTCATGCATACAGGTTTGACTGTATAAGTGCACTACTTTAGGAAGTTTCAATCCCCCCATGAAGTAAATCCACTTGGTATGACCCTGAGATGGAACACGTGGTGGCGGCGGCCCTTTGGTCCTGAAGCGCCAACATGCATGCGACAGGACAACCTACGGGCGAACACAGAAAACACTTGCACAAACAGCTCCGGTTTCATCCGCTGTTTGTTTGGGGGAAAAGCAAACCAGCTTCGGAAAGGAAAGTCAAGTCTAAGAAAGCACACAAGTCCCACAAAGGAAAACAAGTTTGATTCTAGGAGGAAGGTTTAAGTCAGATATGCCCTTTTTAACCACCAGAGCATGCTAAGTATTGGAGTTGTGTGTCTTTGCATGTATTCTGCAGATATACACCAGTGAACAGAAGGGATTCAAGTGTAAAATCCATAAATCCTGTAAAGAAATCAACTTATTCACCAAAGCAGAAATTTGAAGATTGATTGATGACCTTTTTCCAATTTAGATAATATATGTACTTTCAGTAGTATGCATGTTATATATCTTTATTGGGTGTGATTTAACATAAACCGTTAATTTGCTGTGGAATTCAATCACAGCACCTAAAGAAGGAATGTAAGCTTTCATAATTAAAATGTGGTGTGATCTCAAAGATTGCTGATTTCTTAGTCATCCTGAACTATTGATCAGTTTGATATCTAATGTTATATGTCCAGATTTTATCATATAATCTGTGTATAACCATGTGTCAGCAAAACGTTTGCTGTCCTGCATGGTCTTTCCTTTGGCAGGTGTTCTCTGTGACTTCTGTATTGGTTTTGTGAGCCAGTTTAACTAGCCAAGTCCCAATAAAACATAAATATTGACAGGATTGTTTGATCTAAGACTGGCATGGTCCAGCACACTTGAGGAAGGACACCTGCATCTTGTGTTGGGCAAGAAATGGGGAAGAAAACAAAGAAAATGTAAAGATATATAGATTATAGAAAGTGCTGTCTTTGAACAAGCTTCCATTTATGATTGAAAGAACACAAACTTTTGCTATAACCTCCAGAAGTTATTTCTTAAATGCCTACTAGTATTTACAGTCAGTGTGATATACTGAGACACTCTTTCATCACTCTACACTAGTCTGTTGGCTGAAAATTTCAGTCAAACAATTTTTCAAACCATTTTCAAGAATGTATAGTTATGATGGACCCTCTTAATGGTCTTCTTGTGAGGACTATACCTACGGTATCACTCCCAACATCTGCTTGGAGACTAACTTTTTGCCTGTGGCCAGACAAACAAACAAAGTCTAGTCCAAGTCTGTTGGAGTAACAGATCCCATGAGAGAGGGCCTGTAGCCACTGACCTGTAGTGTCATGGGTTGGCTGTTATGTCATGGGAACATGGCAATGTCTAAGGCTGGGTGCCTCAGGCGTCGCCCAGGTCAAGGGTCATGAGAAGAACAGATGAAACGCTTCCCATTAGGGCTGACTACTAGATACTGCAAAAGTCAAGTGCAAGTCCAAAATACTGAGACTGTACCTAGATAAAATTGCACTCAGGCATAAGTACTAATATTTTGTGACTGAAAAGGTGCAATTCTACCCACAAAGGTGCAATTTTGGTACTGGAAAAGACATGAATGTATGGGCATTGAAATCAGCACCATCTTTGAGTTTTAGCCGAGACCCTTTCGAGATGGGGTTCTTTGCATGAGATAAAGGATGACCGTTCTGTTTGCTAGCTGTTTCTGTCATCGTTGAAGTTAAAAGTCACGATATACATGTACTTGAATCATTCAGGATCAGGTACAGGTTTGGACCAGCAACCCCTGTACCTATAGTACCTTACTCTCGCTGGTTGGGGTAGCGACATAAAAAGAGACGCATATAGAAAGGTAACGATCTTCCCCCATCAACCTCTGCTTGGACAGTATAGTACCTGTGTGCGGGGACAGGTAATGTCATGATCATGTACGCTGCCCTTCCCATGGTTCAGCGGGGTGACAAAAGACGGCAGGAAATGGCAGGAAGTGTGTACGTTATGGTCTGTCAGGCGGCACGTTTGTTGGGACGCAAACTTCCTCTTGTACAATGTAAGTTACAACTGCAAAAATCAACAACAAATACTTCAAGTTCCTCCTGTTGTGTCTGTTGAAATACACTTGCTTCATGTATTGACTGACTAATGGGGGCCTGCATGCCCTGTTTTGTAAGGCGTAATCCGTAGGCAGCCTCCCCCAAAATCAAAGAAATTCGTAAAAATACATTAGGCGTAAACGGTAAAGTCGTAATCAGCTCTGAGGCTTTAATGTACCGGTAATTCGTAATCGGCGGCAATAATTTTGCATAATTTGTAATCACTAATCCCCCCCCCCCCGTGTACACTATATGACATCCAGTAGATTTCTAGCGGGGACCAATCATAGGGCTGCTGACGCGTCACCGACTAGCGGCTATTAGCACCTTGTTTCATGTAAATGCCATGAACTCAACCCGAGCGCGTATATTGTTTCTTGTTTACATCAGTACTAAGTACATGTACTAGTACTTCCACAATCAGTTAGTAAAGTCATACCTTAGTAAAATCTACTTTGATGAACGAATCAAAACGGGACTGTAGACATTAAGTTTTACAC
Organism: Branchiostoma belcheri; assembly: GCF_001625305.1. Lineage (NCBI taxonomy): Eukaryota > Metazoa > Chordata > Leptocardii > Amphioxiformes > Branchiostomatidae > Branchiostoma > Branchiostoma belcheri. Next base: position 1,312,778 of record NW_017804520.1, read on the forward strand.
ATTCAAATGTGGCTGCACTAGCGCTAATGGAGCGACCACTACGTACGGGAAGGAACGGATCTTAGCGAAGCCGAGATTTGTGAACCAAACCCAACCCATCGAAGACGGGCCGCCAAACATAAAAATGGAGGGAAATGACAGACAACAAGCCAACAAAGACAACATCACCAGACCAACAAGTGGGGTCGTGTGGCGCAGTCGGTAGCGCGTTCGGCTCACACCTGAGAGGTTGCGGGTTCGAACCCTGCCCATGTCACCGATCTTGTGCCCTTGGGAAAGGCACTTTACACGACTTTCCTCAAGTTCACTCAGGTGTAAATGAGTACCTAGCTTCGGCTAAGGAGCGTCCCTCGGATAGGACGTTAAATGGAGGTCCCGTGTTTGGGAGAGCCACACCCCACGCACGTTAAAGAACCCACCACACTTATCGAAAAGAGTAGGGGACCTTCCCGGTGTGAGTGGTTCAAACCTTACAGTCTGGTCTCGGGGTTGACATCTTTGAAGAGGTGATAGTCACCTGTTATGTCAATCCTTCCACAAATGTGGCAAATCGTCATAAATAAATAAATACAACAAACTTGGAAAACACCACTTCAAGCGCTAACGTTGTAAGAACTGTGGAACCTCAAACTAGTATGTTTGCGTCAGCGGAAAGGCTATAGAACCTATGCATCTTGCTTGTTGCTGTCAACTTACCCGTTAAAGATTGAACCGATACATGTACGTACTATAACTTGCCATACCCGGCCAAAGACGACTACATTACTGTTACTCTTTATTTTGTGCTGTATAATGTATATGCGTTACATTACTAGTATCTATCATTGTCATTTCTGTGAATTCCTTAAAACATCTACTGTTAGTTTGTGTAACATTACGTAGTGCTACAATCTGCGTAAAAAGTGGGCTTCATTACGTGTTATCTGCTAAGTCTTATTGGTATTGAAAACTATTTTTTTTGTGCCGTTCTTCTACAAACAGCCAGCAGAATTATGAAGATACTCGTTCTCAATGCACATGCTGCAAACTAAAGTAATGGCAGTCCTACGAAAATTCTGTTTGTAATGTATAAGCGCTTTATGTCGACGTACAATGGGTGTGAAGTACATGTTTTCGCCCATCGTGTGCCACCGGCTCGGTGGTAATTGGCTACTTTACAAGTGAAAGAACCGCGCCCGTGGGCCTTGATAAATTATTCAAATTATTCAGCAGCCCTCTGATTGGTCCCCGCTAGAAATTTACTGGATGTCATTCAGTGACGAGAATGCAAGCCCTCACTAATGCCAACGCGAGTGTTCTACCCACTAGTTTTGTTGTAGCACAGGGAGAGCCCAACCTGTGACACTACAATATCCCAAATCTTCGTTCTTCAAGGAGTATCTTCAAAGCATTTTTGTGATGGGCTTAAAAGGAAAATATTAAGAAGTGGTGGTGGTAAAGTTTTTTTTTTATTACAGTGCAAATATGTAGAACGATTATTTGGAGTCCAGGTGAATGGATGGTAAGTCAATCCATGTAGTCACCAAATCTAATCCTTTGCCCCATCTGTACAAAGCGGTTAAAGTACAGTCATAATCTTTTGAGGCTGACTGACAGTGAAAGAGCAGTTCCAGCAAGCCAAAGTGTGAGCACTGAGCAATAACCCATAGCAAACCATCATATAAACCTGGGATAAAAATGAGCCCTTCCCAGAAAATTGCACCTAGGCTTTATTGCAATATTTCCATCAACGTCCTCCCTGTGTTATTGCATCTACATCCCAGGGGGAGAGATCCCATTGCACCCGTCTTTATTCCTATTTTGTAGGAACTTTTCCTGTCTTCGCTAGCTCTATCCAGTGTCATAGGTCAACGACCTTTACCCTCCCCACTAGTGGAGACCAATCAGGGGATGAGAAAACTTCTGAAGCTCAAATACGAATCTCGACAGTAGCTCTGAGCAGGAATCTCTAGGGTGAGATTTGGGAGGTGCAGAAAAGGTCAGGAGTTGCTGTCCACCCATTCTGCAGTGTCAAGGGAGGATGTGTCTTTCATTCACAGTACAAATGCATACTCTACATGTACTACACAATGTACCTTATAGCGTAATTACCTTCGCCAAGAAGGTTATGTTGTCAGAGGCGTTCGTGTATTTCACAAATGAATTAAGTGTAAAGCCAAGATAGCCTGCCTTTCTGAGTATAGCCTTAACGGCAAGGAAACCAGTGGGGAAAATGCTAAGATAGAATCAGCAACAAATTACAAACTTACAGTAATAAGTAAAACAGAAAAATTAACAAAAACCTAACTTTTCACGGAGGTATAAGATCTTTGCTTTCTTGTTGAAGATTTGTGGCCTCCTTATATATAGTAGTGCAGTGTAGTTTTCAAGTAAAAGGTAAAGCATGAAAGTTACGACAAGCTCCACTGACAACGAAGCTGTGGAGATCTGATAACGGCAGGCCAGTCAATATATCACAACCCACCCAATGTCTTCATAAATGAAGTCTGCTATCTCTCGCTCCTTGCTTCAGAGAGCAAAGATTACAACTTATAGAGAAACACGCTGACCATAAATCATCTTGCCAATAACCAAGGCCCGATGTCTTCATGCACCGTGATAAGCCTTCCTGACTTGGTGCCCTGGAATAGCATCCATCACCAAAGAAAGCACAGCAATCTTACTTCCTTTCTTTGCTCTAGTGCTCATCTAGATCTAGGTCAGATTGCACTTGCTGATGCCCATCTGTGTTAGGATATACTTTTTGATTCAGGAGACTTTTGAGAGTAGAATGTTATAATAGAATGAAGCAAGGCCACTGAACCAGCATCCTTCAGAATTATGAAAGATTACAATTTCCAAGAGGTCACCGTCAAAAACCTGAAAATGAAACCACCAAAAATTGTCAGGATTTACAGCACATTTTTACAAACTTTTTCGGATTTAGTATTATAGCTGTGTCTGTCATTTCCTTGTATTAATGTTATATCAGTGTTTTGTTATTGTTTTTTTTTTCTCAGAAGCACATAAAATGTTCCCAGACTGTGTTTTGTGTTACCTTGTATTAATATCGATTCTTTGTTGTTTTTTCCCACCTCAGGCACGTGTAAAATGTCGTGGTCGTACTACATCACGATTGGCGGGAGCCTGCTCACCTTCCTGTGCAGCGGTCTGTCCTACAACGCCGCCAGGACGAAAAACGTCCACTACGGAATATAGGAACACACCACCAAGACTTCCACACACCCTGGCATAGCAGAGGCACAGCTGAATGAAAAGTCTGGATGGATCACATTTGAGTTATCAAAATCAGCACGACAAACTGATTGGATCATACATTTGTACACTTGTTGAAGCCATTTTTGTACATCCTCTCACAAGTTTTCGGTGTCATGCGTATAGTACTCATAGGAGCTCAAAGTAAAGAAAATATGAAAAACATTTACTGCAGATTTCTGAAGGCAATCGGTCGACATGTGAGTAGACGATGTGTAAATCTGTCTTGAAATTGTCCTACATATCCCAAAAAGGCTCCATAATTAACTTAGATGGCAAATGGCCATAACATCACCAATAGAATTAGTTGTCTTTTATACATGTATTTGCCATCATCTTAACTTTTGAAAAAGGACTCTCTACATATGTTTATTGTGTGATTCTATCAGTTGTCGTGCTGATTTTATGACTGGAACCATGGAGGTAGAAAATGCTGGAACTAAGAGTAAACTGTAATGGAGTCCACTGGACAGTTCCTATACAAGACTGTGAATCATCCTCCCTTGTGAGATGTTTCTGAAGTCACCCTACATGCTCCTGACAGGAGAGAGAGGAAAGATGGGAAAATGTTGGACACTAAACACTGAAAAACCGTGTGGAAGAAAATGCTGTAAGAGGACCGACATGGCAAGGACAAACAGTGGAAACAACTCACTGGTCAGGGCCACGAGTGGTTCAAGTGGAAGTGGACTTAAATTTGATGGTGAAAAAACCCAAAGGGATCAACTATAATAGAGACGTTACTTGTTATCCATATGCGCCATTGTACCGTGCATACAAGACTGTGATATTGCCAGTTAACATTGTTAATTGTAGCCTTTGTGGTTGCAGGTGCCATTTAAAAGCGTGGACATTGGTTTCTTACAACCATGCTGTCACATACACCTCAGAGCCAAGGATAAAGTAGTCTCTACCAGACTCCTTGGGTCGCTTGAAAAAATAGATATCATCCAAATATGCTGAATAACTAGAGTTAACCGTCCATGAAGGTACATATTCACAACCCTCCATGAAAAGCCAACTCCTGTGGAAAATTGTTTACATGACTATTTTTGGCCAGTTTCTAGTGTTTTGTCAGCAACCCAAAGAGTCTAGTAGAGACTAGATAAGAACAATGCTGGGCAGGTCGGATATCATATATTGGTAAAGCTTGTGCTGTATTGTAGGGGTACATGGATAGTAATGTGTTATTCATGTCTGTGGACTTATGGGAAAATAAGCTGGTTCACAGTTTGAACTGTACATGCACAGTATGATGCATTGTGGGTAATAATGATGATAAAGATGATAAGCCAGGGGCCGTCACCTTTGACCTCACACATGCACAGTTCAAACTATGAGCCTTCTTATAAGTTACAGGGATGTTTTGTACTGCGAAGCCACATGTGCTTGTGCGACTATAATATTGTTAGTTTTGTCATGTTAGATATTTTTTTGACCATTTATTGTCGCATATCTCGGCACTGTACGACTATAATATAATATATAGCCCTCATGTAGATAAATATTACCAAGTCTTGAAACATTGTTATTTTTTACAATGTTGAATTAGTTTTGGTGTACAGTGCTTAATTGTGGTTGATACTTAATATACAATATACAAGTAAAGTACATGTCTGGCTATTTAATATTGTTACCTGTTCTATATGTTTGTACAGTACAATACTATATAATTGATGTCTTGTGAGACTGAAATTCAGGAGTTGGGAAATGTTGAATACCCAGGAACTATTTTATATGTACACTGTACCTGTACCTGTACTTTCAAAATGTTGTTACATTGTATCAGCTGCAGCTAAAGGTGTCAGTTAACCCCCAGCCTGCTAAGGTAGCCATGTTTTACCAAATTTGTAGACAGCAGGAAGAAGGTTAACAAACTTGAGGAAAGAAATGAATTAACCTCTAAGCTGTCAATGCTGAGTAGACCTAGGTTTTATGATTGGCCCTTGGGCGGTTAAGATGTTGAAAGGAGTTGTTGTGAAACTGACAATGCTGAAATTTATACTGTATACACAAACACATTAAATGTTGTAAACATGAAATTTATGGTCTCTGTTTTTGTGGGGTTTTTTTTTGGAAGTGACATCCACTGTAAGGCACCTTTATTTTCCCCCTTTAGAAGCGTAGGTTGTCTTGTGTGCTTCAAATGACTTTCCTTTCTTTCTTTCTGACTAGAAAAAGTTACGATATTCCTCCCACCATCTGCTTGGATATTAAGAGCAAATGTCTGTAAGGATCAAACAATGGTGGCAGGGGTCAAAAAATCGATTTGGCTCAAATTTTGCACAGTGATAGTACTTGGCCCACAACCCCTCAAAATAGCTTTCTTTCTGCTCCACACCGATCGTTGCCATGGTAACGGGCCAAACATGTTTTGGGGCCATTTTCCCTGATTTGGGCATGTCAAAAACATGAAAATTACCAAAGTTTAGGACGCGATTACAAACAAATGCTTGAATATATCGGAAAGACAAAAACTGTGCTGAAATCACCAACTTATCTGCTTTTCTAAAATAGCTTTAAACTTTTCCAGAGGTCCGTTTAAAGGGCCTGGGCATCCCTAAGACAATACAGTGTTTTTGGTTGTGAAATATCCCTATTTCTGCCCATTTTTGAAGCGCTGTAACTCCAAAGATGGTGATTTTTTTTCTTTCATATTGAAATCACAGATACATAATCATATGTGCTATAAAATGCATGTTTGCAAAGTTTGGCCAATTGTTTGGTTCTCACGTGGTTGTCCTCTGAAGTAGGTCATATTTTACATTTCAAGAAAAATACCAAATTTTGTCATATTTAAGATGCAATATATACAATATGAAAGCAGAAATCTAATAATGCTTTGCACAATATGTAACCCTATTGATTGTCTATCAAATGCATTATTGTGGAGTTTGGAGTCTTGTTTTGTTGTTGTGTACTTGTCCCTGAAAGTAGGCCATATTTTCGACATGTGGTAAAATTAACATTTTCCAGTCTTCCAGGCTCTATAACTGACAAAGTGGAGTATCATTGGAACTCAATATTTGTAGGGTATTACATACATGTATTGGGTATGGAATGAATT
>NW_017804520.1:1319119-1325192 GCF_001625305.1 Branchiostoma belcheri
CGATTTGGCTCAAATTTTGCACAGTGGTAGTACTTGGCCCACAACCCCTCAAAATAGCTTTCTTTCTGCTCCACACCGATCGTTGCCATGGTAACGGGCCAAACATGTTTTGGGGCCATTTTCCCTGATTTGGGCATGTCAAAAACATGAAAATTACCAATGTTTAGGACGCGATTACAAACAAATGCTTGAATATATCGGAAAGACAAAAACTGTGCTGAAATCACCAACTTATCTGCTTTTCTAAAATAGCTTTAAACTTTTCCAGAGGTCCGTTTAAAGGGCCTGGGCATCCCTAAGACAATACAGTGTTTTTGGTTGTGAAATATCCCTATTTCTGCCCATTTTTGAAGCGCTGTAACTCCAAAGATGGTGATTTTTTTTCTTTCATATTGAAATCACAGATACATAATCATATGTGCTATAAAATGCATGTTTGCAAAGTTTGGCCAATTGTTTGGTTCTCACGTGGTTGTCCTCTGAAGTAGGTCATATTTTACATTTCAAGAAAATACCAAATTTTGTCATATTTAAGATGCAATATATACAATATGAAAGCAGAAATCTAATAATGCTTTGCACAATATGTAACCCTATTGATTGTCTATCAAATGCATGCTTGTGGAGTTTGGAGTCTTGTTTCGATGCTGTGTACTTGTCCCTGAAAGTAGGCCATATTTTGGACATGTGCTGAAATTATCGTTTTTGGCTAACTTTAAAGCTCTATAACTGGCAAAGTAGGATTTTATTTCAATTCAATCTTTGTAGGGTAGTACATACATGTATTGTGTATCAAATGCATGCTTGTGGAGGTTGGAGTCTTGTTTTGTTGCTGTGTACTTGTCCCTGAAAGTAGGTCATTTTTGGACATTACAGAAATTAGCATAGTATACGGCTGTGCATGTGTTTGAAGCTATAGAAATGACGATGTAGGATTTTATTTCAACTCAATCTTTTAAGGGAAGTACATATATGCATTTTGTATCAAATGAACTTATGGAGGTTTGGGTCTTGTGTCATTATTGTGCACTTGTCCCTAAAAGTAGGCCATATTTAAGCACATACCGGTCTGCGCTTGAAGCCCTATAAACGCCAAGGTAGGATGTTATTTGAATTCAATTTTCTAGCAGAAGTAACTTTATCAGTTGTGTATGAAATGAAGGCCTATAGAAGGTGGGTTCTTGCGTAGTTGCTCTGTACTTGTCCCCAAAAGTAAGCCATAATGAGGACATATTCTATTGTTTCCTTGTAGCTGTCTCCGAAATTAGGAAATATTGCTCACGTTTCTATATATTATATAATTATATAGTTCTGTGTCGTTTGAACATTTGAAAAAATCCCTTTTATTCAAAAACAAATCATTGTTTTAATCACTTTGACATTTTATAAAGATTCAAGAATGTGAGCAACCACACTAGGGAGAATTGTGTTGAAAATAATAAAACACCGAAGACACATGATTTGGTTTTTCAAATTTTGAATCAAGGAGAATTTTTTTTCAAATGTTCAAACGACACAGAACTATATATATAATATATAGAAACGTGAGCAATATTTCCAATTTCGGGGACAGCTACAAAGAAACAATAGAATATGTCCTAATTATGGCTTACTTTTGGAGTACAGAGCAACTACGCAAGAACCCACCTTCTATAGGCCTTCATTTTCATACACAATTGATAAAGTTACTTCTGCTAGAAAATTGAATTCAAATAACATCCTACCTTGGCGTGTATAGGGCTTCAAGCGCAGACCGGTATGTGCTTAAATATGGCCTACTTTTAGGGACAAGTGCACAATAATGACACAAGACCCAAACCTCCATAAGTTCATTTGATACAAAATGCATATATGTACTTCCCTTAAAAGATTGAATTGAAATAAAATCCTACATCGTCATTTCTATAGCTTCAAACACAGCCATATATTATGCTAATTTCTGTAATGTCCAAAAATGACCTACTTTCAGGGACAAGTACACAGCAACAAAACAAGACTCCAACCTCCACAAGCATGCATTTGATACACAATACATGTATGTACTACCCTACAAAGATTGAATTGAAATAAAATCCTACTTTGTCCAGTTATAGAGCTTTAAAGTTAGCCAAAAACGATAATTTCAGTCACATGTCCAAAGTATGGCCTACTTTCAGGGTACAAGTACACAGCATCGAACAAACGCCAACCTCCACAAGCATGCATTTGATACACAATACATGTATCTACTACCCTACAAAGATTGAAGGAAACAACATCCTAGCTTTGTTAGTTATAGAGCTTCAAAGATTGACCAAAATCTTAATTTTAGCACATGTCCAATATATGGCCTACTTTCAGAGACAAGTACACAGCAACGAAACAAGAGTCCAACCTCAACAAGAATTCATTCCATACCCAATACATGTATGTAATACCCTACAAATATTGAGTTCCAATAATACTCCACTTTGTCAGTTATAGGGCCTGGAAGACAGCCGAAAATTTTAATTTTACCACATGTCGAAAATATGGCCTACTTTCAGGGACAAGTACACAGCAACAAAACAAGACTCCAAACTCCACAAGCATGCATTTGATAGACAATCAATAGGGTTACATATTGTGCAAAGCATTATTAGATTTCTGCTTTCATATTGTATATATTGCATCTTAAATATGACAAAATTTGGTATTTTTCTTGAAATGTAAAATATGACCTACTTCAGAGGACAACCACGTGAGAACCAAACAATTGGCCAAACTTTGCAAACATGCATTTTATAGCACATATGATTATGTATCTGTGATTTCAATATGAAAGAAAAAAAATCACCATCTTTGGAGTTACAGCGCTTCAAAAATGGGCAGAAATAGGAATATTTCACAAGCCAAAAACACTGTATTGTCTTAGGGATGCCCAGGCCCTTTAAACGGACCTCTGGAAAAGTTTAAAGCTATTTTAGAAAAGCAGATAAGTTGGTGATTTCAGCACAGTTTTTGTCTTTCCGATATATTCAAGCATTTGTTTGTAATCGCGTCCTAAACTTTGGTAATTTTCATGTTTTTGACATGCCCAAATCAGGGAAAATGGCCCCAAAACATGTTTGGCCCGTTACCATGGCAACGATCGGTGTGGAGCAGAAAGAAAGCTATTTTGAGGGGTTGTGGGCCAAGTACTACCACTGTGCAAAATTTGAGCCAAATCGATTTTTTGACCCCTGCCACCATTGTTTGATCCTTACAGACATTTGCTCTTAATAACCTATAGCTATGTTAAAATATAGGGTGTGCTGAATGGGCTGGCGTCAAAGTGGGGAGGGGAGCATGGTTTTATCACCAAGGCATCCGTTTTCACTTCTGACCTCTTCTCTGAAAGATGTGACGTCTGGAAGGGAAAGTGCTCCGAGGGCAGGGCGTCTTAAAAGCGTGCTTCTCGAAGTTGACGCCTTGAGGGACCAGAACAAAGTGGGACCTACATCTTGAAGTGTGGGCAACTTTGAAGGATCCTGGGTTGAAGTGTTACTCTTTGAAGTGGTCTTGGGGATAGATCAAAGCTCTCACGGGAACATGGAGACGTTTTATTATTCAGTCTAGCCACAGTTACATTGAGGATTATTCATGCAGCGTTACGTGCCGATGAAACTGGCAAGGAAATTATTCCAGGCTACACTTGACTTTGAGGTCATCTGCAAAATGCATAAGCTAGACCGAACTCGTATCAGTTCTATATTTGTCTATCGGAGCTTTGGAGAGTGTAATGGCAGCCCAAAAGTTAATAGCAAGGCAATTTTGTAGCTTTGCGCAAGGTGAAACGTGGCCAAAACAATGGCAAATTTGGATGAATTTAAGCGTGAATACAAATTTGAAAACTGACAAGGATGTGTTGAGATTGGAATAATATGGTTCAGTACCACTATCCCCGTTACTAAGGGAAAGCGCTTACAGGAATAATTTGTGGAGTATTGCCGGTACTTTTTGTGAGGTAGAAAAACTGCTACAATAGTATCCATGGGATCTCAGTACCTTTTCATCAATCATCCTTGGCCTAATCCTCGAAATAGTAAGGTGAAAGGGGAATGAATGGAGTCGTGCGGTAGAGAGTACAGTAACATGTAACAGTATTGTAAGTTGAAGAACTGAAGAGAGAAGCCATCTGGAACACGTGTCCTTGGAAAGTCTCTTCAGAGGCCATCAGCTGAGTTCTTCACAACAGCTACTCTCCAAGCAGAGGTTAGGTTTCGGCTTCACTTATTTTTGACTAGCCTCTTCCAGGCTTCGGGAGGGGGATGGAAAGAGTAGAAATTGGCAAACTGTTTTCTCTAGCGAACCAACTCCTTTGGCATGTTATCTCTATTAGGCCAATTTCTACTCTTTTCAGCCGCCCCCCGAAGCCTGATAGAGGCTAATTTTTTACGTGTTTTATGTATTTTTGTCGGGCTTTCTGGTAAATGGATACTGCCTGGCGAATTTGTTACCATATTGCAAAAGATCTGGTTGGAGATTTAATACTTTTTAGCCACAGGAGACGGTCCCGATCCTTTTGAGAATGATAATGGGGAAAAAATAACACGGAACAAGCTGTGACGGTGTTTTCTTCAGGTTTACTCAACTTACATCTGCCCTTTAACAAAGTAGACCACAACCACCCTGCGGTTACCTGAAAGACTGTTGGTTTATCGTTTTGTAGAGTCATTTTATGAGAGGTGACCTTCACGAATTCAACTAACGCAAGTGACCTTCATTTTCCAACACCAGGCTTTAATTTTCTTCCATCCGCGGTTTGAGGCTATTTGGGATTTAACTATCAACATCCGCGAGGGCTCGAGATCTTAAGATAAAAGTCATCATCGTATTTTGTGATGATTTCCTATTGCCCTGTCATTAATCTTACGTTAACTTGATTATTGAAATCAGATTTTGCTCATTATTTATAGCTAGGTAGCACCTGTGTGCGTGAAACATGCTGTACCAAGATGGCGAGAGTGCAGGAAGAACGAGCGGGTAAAAATTCCACCCAGGAAGAAGAGCCATGTCCGCTTTGGTGGTAAGTTGTACTTTAAATTTCCGTAGATACTCTCCGGACTATTGTAGATTAATCTCCTTAAAGTTAATGATGCAAAAAGAAAGAATTACGAAAAGAGATTGTGGCACTGACTGTCCCCCACGAGTTAAGCTAAGCAACCGCTGGGGGGCGCATTTGTGTGTTCCAGTGAATGTATCTCCAGGAGGATAAAAAGACACTCTGCTCCGTAGGCTTTAATTCTCTGAACATGGGTCAATCAAATATATATAAATATACTATTCAATGAGGGTGAAATCAATGATCCTGAAATAGAAAAAATACGAGAAAATACTGGATTAATACGTCCCTTGATTGGATCTATGTCTAGCTCTTCTTTCGTTTATAGAAAGTATGATGACTTCTTTGATACCATCATAATGAGGTATACCTGTCTTATTTTTAAGCGTGAGTAACTAACAGAGACGCGAGGAAACGAAATGTCAACCCAGTGTTAGTGAACACTACACCGATCTTAAGAGCTACACTTTGTCAATAAACCGCTAAGGGACGCTTTTAGACTGTGCACACGTGTGACCTCTGACCCGAACAGTGCGTGGGATGTGGTTGTTGTTGCCCTGTGTGTTTTGGTCAAATTCTATGCGATTTTTAGGGTAAAACAAAAGTGTTACGAGGCCAAGAGTAGGTAGGAGGGATATGATAGGCAAATGTACAAAAGTAATGCCCTACGCACTGGTGTTCCAATGCTGAATCAGCGGTCGAAATTGTGTCAGCACTGGAATGGCCTGGAATGGCTACAGGGTACTTGAGTATTCCTGTTATCACCAATAAACGTTTTCACGAATAAGCTATTATGTGACCATAGTATGAAACATAACACTCTTGTCCAATTTTCCTATTACTGTAAATTCATTTATTTTCTCGGGGACTCCATTCCGTGGTAGAATACTAGTAACACCTCCCACACAGATGCAAACCTGTCCTTGGTGCTAAACTAATCTCCAAGCAGATCTTTTGGTGGGGGTAAGACAGTATCAAATTGGCCAGTCTGTATCCATTTCCCCACCCACT
>NW_017804520.1:1325212-1340331 GCF_001625305.1 Branchiostoma belcheri
GTGGGGAAATGGGTGGGGAAATGGATACAGACTGGCTAATTTGATACTGTCTTACCCCCACCAAAAGATCTGCTTGGAGATTAGTGCTAAACACCTTCCACACATAGATAAAAAAACAATTTACACTGTAAAAGGAAGCAAAACTAATCTCTCCAACTTTCTCAATAATCAAAAGTTGCTGTCATTCACGATATCCCAATACCCGTACTCGAAAAGAGTGAAATTTTACAGTTTAGTCGTCATTTAACAATATCATCATTGTATATACTTTACCATAATAATATTCATCATAAAAGAACTTTCATCATCTAACATTATATCAATTTATTTCCATTTAGTGACGAAAGTCTTAATTTCTTTGCTAAAAACGGTCAGCTTCCGTGAATTAAGCATAACGTTACGTACGGAGATAAAATAGCGAACCAGACGGGTCTGTAGTATTTTCTGCAGTAGTACAGTCGGTGTCCTCTCAGTCACATGTGCGATTTTTAGAGATCGGCTGATGATCGAATTCACATATCACCGAGACCCGACCAATGATAGTTTTGATTTTCGGGCAACAAATTCGCAGGGCTCATGCGATTTTGAAATTTCGGCGGCCTTCTTGCGATTAGGAAATTCCATCCACCGTTGACAGCGTGATTACGCTGTTTTTCTCTTCCTGCTGCGGTAAAGCACGCAGGAACAGGCCAGGAAGGACCCCAGAACAGCCGCCAGGAGGACGGCAGCAGCCCGCAGGTGCCACAGGAGACCCCAGCGTGAGCCGGCCGGCGGGACGTCAGGCAGACGGGGGAAATCTGGAAGTGTTGACGGGAAAACATTTTTATCCGTCTTTTTTTACTTCGCAAAAGATAAAATTATAAAGCATAATTTCTGGAACAGTTCGGCCAAGAATCGAACCCGTGACATCACAATCCCGAAGAGGGTGTAAAATATAGCCCGGTTACCTGTTGGGATTTTTCTGAAGACGTTCACCCATGTTGACGCAGCTCGGTAGAAGACAGGCGGTTCTCCTACAGGTGCACTGACGCTCACCACCTGTCCACCTGCGTATGACACACCTGTCCACAGGTGTACCCACGTCTCCGTCTCACCTGGCAGGTACACGTCCCAGGTGTCCACCTCTGAGAAAGGAAAACGGGCACAAAGTGAAAATTATCTTTGTTTAAAACATGAAAACTATCCTTGAGAAATGGCCTATCTGCCTGTGTGCCTGTAGCCACGCACAGGAGGAAATAAGGTGTAAACCTTAGGCTTGAGGTACTTTTTCCTGCCCAACCGAACCCACCTTCGTGGTACACTGGGGCCACCAGTAAGTCCGGCCCGTACATGTACTGATACTGCTCGGAGTAGGCGCGTGGGTCGGCTGGGTAGTGATAGAACAGCGGTCTCTGCACGGGAACTCCCGTCATGCTGTTCTCCGCCACCAGCTGTCTGGTGTAGCCGGCCAGGTGCACGTACAGTCGGGTCAGCCGTCCGAACTGCCGGGAGGTGTCGGTCGAACTAAAAACCTGTGTTTATACATAACAAGAACAAAACACAGTGACGAAAAACTATAGCTAGTTGCTACATTAAGGACCGGTCCATATTTCACTAAAACAATTGAAATTAATAAACTAATATGAATGACAGTTACAGGTACAGGGTAAATAATGATATCTATACAGCATGTGGATTTGTCAGTCCAGGATGAAAGAAAGTAAAAGACAACAAAGTGCGGAGGGATCTTTAACGTGCTCGAGGTGTGATTCTCCTCAAACACAGGACCGCTGGCTTCGCGTCCTATCCGAGAGGGCGTCCCTTGAACGGTAGGTGCTCACTTTCACCTGAGTCGAGTGAGGAAATTGTTGCAAGTGCATGCCTTTAAATTTTCCAAGGGCACAACATTTAGGACCTGCTAGAGTTACAACTTGACGTAGATCTTAAGCCAACAACGCTAACCCAAAGCTAGGTCAATATTGATGATGGCTATTTGGATGACAGGACGCAAGTTTTGACAAAACGAAGGTACCTGCCAACTGTCGTCCGGTCTGTTGCCCTCATGTGTCCTCATCACGGGGGTGAACACAGCCGCCTCCGCGTACCTCAGCAGAACCTCCTCCGTTCTGTAAATCGTAGGCAGGGTGATGTACCCTCCTATATCATAGTGGTGCAGTCCGAAACCCGAAACAGCCAATGAGAGGGCGGCAGGGATGACCGAAGCGAGGCCGTCGTGGATACGGGCGTCGACGGTCTGGTCTCCTGCCCAGGCCAGCAGGGTGTAGTTCTCGCTCCCAGAGTAGCCTGCCCGCATCCAGATGGTGATTTCGTCAAGTTTTCCCGCCTCTTCAACCACTTCCCTGTTTAACCTGCCAGGAAAAAAATCTTCATTTTCTGTATCGATGTAGCTTGTGATCCATACTATTTTAGCTCCGGCTCTTCCAATGGCCTCTACGCAGATCATGGAGATCTAACACTTGGCAAGGAAAGAGATCGAAGGAGCAGACCGAAGCTACAATACGGTAGATAAGCTGGTACACGTATCAGATGTATTTACCAGAAACATGTTTTGTGAAGAAGAAACACATCTAGTATGGTACAATCAGAAATCTGAGATACAACCAGAAAACAGCACCTATGTACACTTAAAATACAAAGTTCAGCCACGAGGCCTGTTACTAGTATAAAAGAAACCTGTTTCTTGTGACCCGAGTTTCGTCTTACCTTGCCCACAGTACAGGGTACAGGTTATGAACAGTCTCGGCTGGCTCCCCGCTATGGTACACCATGTCTGTGGCAAGATACTCTCCAAAGTCTGCCATCCACCCGGCAAACCCAAGGTCAACCATGTTCCTCTTCAAAACGCCCTTGAACCACCCGTACGCCTCCGGGTTC
Source organism: Branchiostoma belcheri (assembly GCF_001625305.1). NCBI lineage: Eukaryota > Metazoa > Chordata > Leptocardii > Amphioxiformes > Branchiostomatidae > Branchiostoma > Branchiostoma belcheri. The sequence continues at coordinate 1,328,087 of NW_017804520.1, forward strand.
GTCAGGTCGACAGTTCCGCAGTAGAAGCCGCCAAAGTCCTGCAAGTAACTCTGGCCGCTTGAGTTTCTCACTAAGTATCCTTTTAAGTTAGCCTCCTTAAACATCGGGCCTTCTGTGATGACATGAGGATTTATGTATGCTAAAAACCGCACGCCTTTCGACTTATACTCCTTGATGACTTTGTCGAGTCCCGGGTAGTGAGCCTTGTCCCATGCCCAGTCCCAGTAAAGGCGCTTCCCCAGGTACGTGTGGTACCTCCCCACCCAGTCCTGTATCCACAGCGCGCTGACTTTGACTCCGTTCTGCTCGGCTTGCCGGAGATGCCCCAACACGGTCTCCGTCCCTCCCTGCACGCCGAGGATCGCGCCGCTGTACACCCACTCCGGTAACGGCGGCTGCCGCCCCAGAACGCCGCTCAGCTTCTTGGACACGTCGAAGAAGTCGCGGCCGCTGTCTAAGACGATCTGACCGGGATCCCCCCAGATCTGGATCTCATGATGATCCGGGTGACCGAAGTCCATGACCATGTAGTTGGTTGTGGTGAAATGACAGAAGTATCTATGGCGAACAAACCGGGACAACTATTGAACTAGGCTAGGACTATTGTTGTCTTGTCTACTGTACTATACTCAAGTAACTAGGGACCGAAAATAAAAACTCCGTTCCCAGAGGTAATAACACAAAATCCATACCCTCAAGGATCAAAAGATTCCGTAAAGATTCCCTTAAGCATCCGTAAAGATTCCGTTTATTCATTTGCGCGTACCTTTATGCATGCTTTAAGGTGTCCTTAAAGGTAGGATTTCAGTACAGTTTAACCGCCAAGTACTGGTCGGGGTCAGTTAGGTTTACGTTTTATCTCTCGTTGGAAATACCTGCGTCCGCCTGAATTTTCATTTCATTTCATAAATTTTGTTTTGACAGTAGATCACACTCAGGTCCGTGACCTGTTTTTCAGTACATAAAAGGTTCATAAACAAGAAATGAAATGTTCAAAACAACTAAAGCTACTTCATTACCGCCTTGATGACACGACGGTAGGCTGCGGCCAGTAGGTAGTGTGGTAGTCCCCGCCGCCTCCCCCGTGTACCTGGTCCACCACGTGCGTCACCCAGTCCCACCTCTGCCGCCCCACACCCTGCTCCCGCACCCACATCGGGAAACTCCGGCCCCGCAGGTCAAAGTGAGAAAACTGCTCACCACCTGTACAGAAAGCGTACTACAAGCTGAACTAGCGTTCCACGACCTCATTCAGTGTCCAGGACATAACCTTCGCCAAATATGTTAACCTTTATATATGACTGACGTATTATAAAAGTTTGTCTTTGATTATTCAAATGAGTACGTAACTTGTGTGTACGTCACATTATCGTTGTCCTTTGTGTAAATGGTAATAAAAATATCACTCACTTACAATATGCTCTTCTTTACCTTAAAAGCACAAGTTTATATCCAAAGTCTCAAGACTCAAGATGAAATGTTTGTGTTATAAGTTTTTATTCAACAGTACGACCTACGAAGGCCCACTACGACACTGCGCGACACCTCTCTTCCAAAGCCCGGAGAAAGCTTTGGAAGGGGTGTCGCGCAGTGTCGTTGTGGGCCTTCGTACAGTCTACTGCAGCCTACCTCCATAGACATGCTCGTCCCTCTCGGCGTACAGTCGGACCCAGGTCCGGTTCACTCCCTTCGGGAGGGAGGACAAGGTGATCACGTGGTCAAGGCCCTTTTGCTCATCGTACGACAACGTCACTTCCGTCTGGCAAGAAAGGTACAAAAAAAATTAAAGCCGGTTTTCCCCCATTGCTATCTATATCTACGGCAGAAATGTTAGAAACTTGATTTCGGTTGGCCATACTTTACTTAATCTCATTGTATAACAGTTCATTCCAAAGCTTATTCATTTCCTTTAATTCATAGGTTGAGCACCAGGGCTGTTTGTGAGAGGGGATTCGAAAAAAAGTGATAAAATTTTCCTCGTTCATGTCCGTTTGTTTTTGCCATGAGGCTTTTTAAGGATTAGAATCATTAAAAAATTTACATTCGGGACATGAGGCGTACCAACCTTGTATGTTCCTCCTCTTGCAAAAGTCAAAACATGTTTATTCTTCCCTTTCTGTGCAACTTGCACGTCCACTAGGTCCACCTTTTCCAGAATGTTGTCTGTTATCAAGAAGTTTCCGTAGGTCTCTTTAAACGTCGTGACCCCTGACCCCACGGAAATGGCGGGATGTTCCCTATCGTGGTGCATGATGGTCAGGCCGTCGAACGTGACCTTCAAACTTGACCCGTCTGTGGACTGGGTGACCTTGAAACCGCGCTCTTGTGGCTCAGCTGGCGAGATTGGAGCCAACAAGGTCAAGGTCACAATCAGCAAGAGACGCTGGAAGACCTCTTGCATCATGCTTCTGAATATCAAGAAAATTAAAATAGATAATTTTTAATTAAAAGCATTCAAAAACATGAACTTGATCATTTGAATATCTGCGCGCATGCTGATTTTTGTCTGACCGAAAACGCACGAGAGCGAGAAACATAACCTACAACTCAAACCTACAAATATAACAGGTGGGTAAATCTGACATAAATGCGAAATTGACGGAAAACTGAGGATAGAATAATGTTATTGTAGAAAAAAGTGGAAAAGTTTTATGGTCAAATCTGTCTAAAATTCAAGAACTGCAATCTGAAAACTGGATCGAGCAGAAAGATTTTCGATTGACAGAAAAAGGGGTCAGACAAAAGTCATCTTTATAGTGTACAGCAAGTTAAATAGGGCAAGGACATATAGCGCTATCTGTTATATAAACAAAAGCGTTTAGTGTCCAAGATGTCTATTTCTTCCTATTTCATGAGTCACATTTATGTGTGATTACATCATTTCACATTTCCTGAAATTGCTCCGCCAAATTCACATAAACGTCACATTCATACACACCTGGTCGTGTAACAATAGCAATAGCAACATGACCCACGAGCTAACGGTAGCGATCACGGTACAAAGGGCACTCTGAAGTGTGTACAGTAATACCGCCTCGCCTACGGTGTGTACAATGGGTCATTGTATAGAGGTCAAGTCAAGCGGTGTATTTCTAGTCGCCAATTTTTAAAGCAAAAGATTTTTAAAGTCCTTGTTGAAAACTTAGTGAAGCCTGTTGCTTCGCTCAGCAGTTATACCGACATGTAAGGTGAAACATGTCCTACTCACGCTTGTTCCTAGATCCTACGGTCTGCTGAAATAGCGGAAGTACAGTGGTAGTAGCTCCCGCTGCGGAACAGTAGAGAGCGAGAAATTTCTTCAGTACCTTTTGATATATCAGTCCGTTAGAATCTAGGCTTCGGCAGCGAATTTGTACTGTCTTAAAGCTACCTGCTTGGACATTCCTTGGATATTGCCAGCAAGGTCAACCAAGGAGGTTATAGGGTTAACCTACCGTCGTGATTGTACCTTGATCCCTGCATCACGTGACCCGTCTTTCTTCTATAAGGCGTCCCAGTGTAATGGGTGTATGCAAATGTGTATTGCTATAAAATTTGTTGTTAAAATGGGCTTAGCCTGGTTATCAATCCTAATTTTGCTGCCGAGTCTCCGCAATTAGGTTTGGTAACCAGACTATGTTACGCATAACCCCCAAGCAGATGTAAGGATCCGGCTCAGTGTTTTGTGCGTTTTTGGAACAAGCAGAGTTCGCAATACCCACTCTAGCCGTGCAAGAAATGTTTTCGGTGGGAGAATTACTGGAGACGCTAGATACTAGTAGCCCGGTGCGCAAGTTATCATTTTTTTTGCGTACGAAGCGACCTTTTTAAAGTTTAAAGTGGCCCAACTTACGGCTTCAGAAATAAACTGTGTCCCGCCTCGGCCAGCATGTGAGCCATACCTTTACAGGTGGTGTTAACAGTAACCTTAAATAATAATGCTCTAGGCCTTCACACAGTCACGTAAATGTATCTTATATTTGCAGTTCATCTGTATTGATGGAAGTCATTATGAAACGAGTTTAAACTGCAATTGCCAACACAAGAAATTGGACTTACCCAGAGACGGGGGGCGCCACAGACTTTCTGCAACCTCACGGAGTCACTTGTGTTATCTGCGTGACGTCACAAAAGGGGTGGATTGCTCATTCCTTGACAAAGACTGTAGTTGTGCAGTCAAAAGTTTGGGTAAGTCCAATTTCTTGTCTTGGCAATTGCAGTTCAAACTCGTTTCATTACGTGAATATATCGTTCATAAGTATCAAATGAGGTCATGTTTGTTTAGACAACTGGTTTATTCCCGGAAATATGTACATCCAAAATAACTTGTTTATTCTGTTACACGTCAGTGATTTTTCTCCTTCAATTTAATTCATAGGACGAGCCACAAACATAACCCTTGACATATATAAAATGCAACTATGTACAGCTTGGGACAGAAATTATAACCTACTCACATAAAATACTGTATTATCAGTACAATGTATATATGTCTACATTCTTAGTAACCCATAGGCCCATGCTCAGGCTCAATTGCAGACACCATTGAACTTTTCAAACTGTGCAGTCTTCCGATAGCTACAGGGTCATCATTTCAGTTTTATAATCCAGTTACCCACACTATGTTGTGGGTCTTGTGGCATTACATGTATCTTCATTATGAAGAAGTCTTAAACAAACATACATGTTCTTCTGACAACTGACTTGAAGTCAATTGTCTATACACAATAAAATGGATACATACATTTTTGAAACAATGTACAGACTAGCATTCAAAATTCACAAACGTATTCACCTTTCTAAAGGGACATTGACTTAAAACACTGATCTTTTAGAGACCTGTACAATCTCAGGATGTGCATAGGTTTGGGGTATCTCAGTTATTAGATTCTCTTAGTCCTGTAGTACTCTGACATCTATCCTTTGAATTTAAGTAAAGGAAGAGGAAGACATCAATCAATCATCCACACGCATCATAAATTGCTTAAAAACTAAACAAAACATTATAAAAGAGATTCCGTTTGCAACTTGGCATCTGTCTTAGGGAGTTTTAATGTCTGGAGTCGGTGTAATGGTTTAGTGTACATTACAGACTGAGCTTTCTCAATAGATCTAGAGTTCTGCATCCAACATGTTTGAACCGTCCTTGTATTGCGACCTTTCACCAGTGGCCTAACCCTCTGATTTAGTGCTAGCTTGCACAACTGTGTGGCCAAAGAGCTTTAGAAACAGAGATGGACACCTAAAGGTCTGGGAATGATTATTGCTAAGTAACAGCCTTTGGTGGCCTTCCTGATTTGAGCCATCACCTCTCCTGCAAGTATCTAAGTAACAGGCAGGGCACCCCAACCTGACTGTGATAGAAGAGTATATAAAAGGAAGTGTGGTACATCTCTTGTCATTTCTGATGAAGACTATTTAATAAAAAGTTAAAACTGGTAAACTGTCAGTCTCAGCTGTCATCCTCCTGACAAATCTTTGACTACCTCTCCTTCAAGTAGCTTCCCAACAACTCGATCAGTTCCTTTGCAGCGTCAAACCTGCCGAAAGGAGTCTCGGGTCGGGCGCACTCCTCCAGGAGTTGCTGTAACCTTCCCTCGCGCACCACGGTTTCCGGCGGGCTGTGCAGGAACCCTCCCGGCTTCCCTCGCTCGGAGGCGTAGTCAGACAACATGTTCCGACAAACCGCGTAGTAGTTGTGATCGGTGTGGAGATATCTGCACAGCGCGGACACGTCAAATGACAGACAGCTGGACATGCCCAGGCAATCATCAAAGTCAGACTGGTACCTCGCGTCCCAGTGTTTAGGTTTATCTGAAAGGAAACAAATGAATATGATAAATAAGACACCATTAAATGTAACAGTAGATCAGAAAATGATGCAACTTCTTTCTTGCCTTGTGCACTACAGTACCACTATTAGTGTCTGCATAATCTATGAACATATGGAAAGAGAAATAGACTCTAGCATATCTTTAAAGCTTAAAACTAGCATTAAAACTTAGAAGCAGTCACAAAAATGAAAAAAAAAATGTCTGTCTTCACCTGTTTTTATCTTTTGTTTGTCCACCACAATAACATTCTCCACGTCTATAATGAACAGATTTCCATCGCTCGTCACTCCGAAATTGTCATACGTCAGGTCTGTCAGGTACAGGGCAAATTCTGCCTCATTGTTTGTTAGATCTTCTGCTATCTTCATCATCTGGAGGGCCAGGTCCACTCTCTTCAGCCAGGACGCGCTGTAGTAGCTGCCCAGAGTTTTTTCACACTTTTGCACGACCGTCAGTCGACCGCAGGCACCGAAGTAGAACGGGAACGGCCAGCCCTCGGTGATGGGGAAAGTCTGGAAAAAGTAATTTACTTACATATTATATATGATATGATATCATATCATATCATATGATAATATCATATCATATGATCATATCATATCATACATCAAGAATGAGACCTGAGTCATTGCTTTTACTGACTGAGATACAAGTAGCTACTGTTGAACCAACATACTTACCGTCAATTCTTTCTTAATCATTACAATAGTTTCATGATAACTATTATGAAAGAGGCAGGCTCTATATAAAAGCCTTCTAGGCTTCCTACCCCCTTCTGCACAGTGTTTCTTTCCCTTTTAATCTTAAATTATTATGTCTATACTATGTGCGAAAAAATAAAAACATAAAACAAAATACTTAGCGACCACGCCTGTATGAGGACCAACTGTCCATCCTAAAATCATTTTTCCCATTGAACCAATTATTAACTGTAATCATAATCTGTGACCATCTGTGGCATACTTGATACGGGAAAAAAAAACGAGGACACAGACCTGTAACATGAGCGGTTCTGGGTTAAACTTCAGAGTAGACAGGAAGTGAAGCTTTTCTTGGTAGGAGAGTTCTTCCGGCTCCTTCCCGAGATGTTCCGCGTATTTCTCCAGCACCCTGTCAATCAACCTCTGTGACGGGCATCTCACCATGTCCGACATGTCCACCATGCTCCTGGGGGACAGCCCTTCGTAAATCACGCGAGAAAAGTTGGAGTAGTACGTGACTGACGGGATGTGGCATTGCGGGCCTTCCTTACCAGTCTCACAGATCCACCGGTCCAACTGATCGAACTCCGAATTGTGACCAAGACGCTTTAAGGCAACATCCATCCCTTCGTACATTGCAAAGTACACATTCTTGATGTTGAAGATGTCCAGTATTCTCAGTCGCGAGGAATACTTGAATAAAATCTTGCCGTTTTCAAACTCTTCGCAGAGGTCTGTCCCAAAGCACGCTGGGCATTTGTCTTCTCCGAGGAACGTGGTGTCCGTCAGCTGGTTGTAGGAAAACGGTTGGAAAATGAAGCAATAGAAGAAGATGACAAGGAAGAAGAAAGCACACATCCTCCGAACCCGCCATCCTGAGAAAAATCGACGAAACTGCTTCATTCTCAGGCTCATGGTATGTCTTTCACGCACGACTGCGAGTGCTACACAAATTTTTTGTTTGCATTATCGAGGTCTCGTGCCTACCATAGATTTATCACACTCCACTAGAAATATGACATCACGTCTGGGCGAACAATCTCCGAAGGTTGCCTGGTCTCTTATGAAATATTCCCAGTCAATATCCAGTCTTAATGACGTCCACTAGTAGTTCCAACACAAATTAACTTTCGATGGCACGAAGTTTTGGAGTCTATAGATCCCTGGATCCTAGGGAGGTTCTCTTCTTGTACTTCTTGTGATGCTGCCAGCATGAAATGGACATGACATCACCGTACGTGTACCCCAACTCCCTCCGGGGGTGAAATCGGATTTCGCCGTCGATAATTACCGTAACGCTCGGCCAGACAGACTGTCGGTTCCCGTTCCCGTGAGTTATGGCGTGCCGTCTGTGCTATAATCCTGTTCAATACGGCGCCACGTCCACGAGCGACATCGATTGAGGATTTAGTCTTCCTAATGGATCCAAGCTGATCACGTCCCTCTAATTCCTTTTAGCCGACTTTCTGGAGCAGATATCTACATGTGCGTCCGGTCATCGCAATTAGATAAGAGGCACGTTACCTAACAGCGTGGGATGGAATTCTGGCCTTCAGACGGCCTTAAACAGATCACGTTGACGTGATAACATCCAGACAGACGCCGACGTTAAGCGTCACTGATCCCTAATTGAATCAAGGCGTTCCGTCCTCCCGGACGGGCGCTCAGAGACCCCGGCTTCCACCGCCGAACCAACGGATTTATGCCCGCTCCAGCCACCTTTCCGCAGGACCGCCGTTACTTCTGTAGTTATCCCGGACGTACAGATGTTTCCTCTCGTTGGGTATCATTCTTCTGCAAATATATGACACAGAAAGCACGCAAACTTATCAATATCGAACCTCTTCCGCACGTACACGGACCATGACCTCCATTTTGAATGAGGCATAGTGGGAAAGGAACAGGCCACTGACTTCAGAGGTATGTTTTTGAAGACACCTGTTAACTTTTTATCCATCTTTGTGATAAGCGTTTTACTCAATATAGTCATATAAACACATGATAGGTTATGTGAAGTAACTTAAAGATGATATGTATTAATATTTCCAGCACAATGTTTTGTAACATCCTAGGCAAATTGCGCAAATACACCCCTAAACACGAGTGGTTAGACCACGTTGCGAATCAAATTGATTGTGTGGCGAGCAGTCGGCGGTATCCAATCTATTCCAAACGCACACCATTCTCACGGACTTCTGGCCTTTAATTAAGCTCCCATATCCATCCACGATGTCTCAGGAATCTCAAATTCGTCAGAACTACCACGCAGAGACGGAAGCCGCTGTTAACACACAGGTAACTTTCGGTTGGTAACTTGTTGTCCGTCCTAAATATTTGTTGTTCTAAAAATTATACACAAAAGATTTGTTTTACCCACTGACCATATGGTAAAAAGTGATGGGGATTTTATGTAGCTGTATTTTTCATTCGGTGAAAAAAATATGTGTGGAGGAAAAGAAGGCCTTTGTAATTGAACGTAGAGCGGGCGTGCCATTCTTTAACAATAGAGTTGTTGAGTAGAATCATGGATAGGGGTCTCACAAGTGACTTGAACACTTCCCCGTCTATGGTACTGGAATGTCCTCCAAATGAGACCAGCCATCTGGTTTGCTTTAGATACACACGAGGAATGAGGTCAACTTCAGGGTCTGTCCCGTGGTCTGACATGTGATATGTTGTGATGGAAGAATAATCTGCCAGAGACTACTGATGACACCAGTAAACACTTTTAGCAGAGGTTGGACAACTACATGTGTACAAGCAACAGCACCAAGTGATGTACGACTACAGAGTTACAAACCTAAGACGACATTTTTTGTCTAAGAGTAAGACGACTAAAAAGGCAAACAACTCTATTCTGCTCCACTCTACTCTTGAGTAACCTTGAAACCCATGATGGTCCCCTTAGACGGCTAGCTAGTCGGCCGGCCACAATTTAGTCAGAAAAGGAGTTGGAGCAAAATTATTGATACTTGACAGTTTAGAATGTTTGATTTAATTCTTAGAATTAGTTAGATTTACTAATTCTTAGAATTAGTTAGATTTATTCTAACAATGCAACACCAAATTTCAAGTTGGCTAGAAAGGAGAGGGTGGGAATAGCTCAGGTAAACAAATAAGGCAAGGGATGTGTGTGTAAAAGGTGGGGCTAGCTTGTCTTACTACAGTGTACACTTTCTCACTAATCGGTTGTCTATTGGACAGCTTCAAACATGAACCACTCATTTTGTTTACCTATGACCCTACCTTTGTTTATGTTAGGGCACTCCCTCTTGGTTGATGCATAGGGCTGGAATTTTAACTTAAGGTTCAACTTTATTCCAACACAAGGGTTTCACAGAGATCAAATTTTCAATGACCACTGTCTCCTTCATCAGGATAATTACTAGTAATGATTAATCACTTCCGAATGTAGTGCCTCAGTTGCCTCATGATCATATGATTTTTTATGTGACAGTGTACAGTCAGAATTTGATGTTTCGTCCTCAAGGAAATTGTCATTCGAGTAACAATTTCCTTGTTTACCTCATTGCCTGGGTGTCTAACCTTCATTGTCGTTGATGTTAAAGTTTTATCATTCTTTGTATTTATTTGCAGGCCAACAGGGAGAATGCAGCCTCCTACACCTACCTGTCCCTGTCTGTGTACTTTGACAGGGATGACATTGCCTTACCTGGCCTGCATAAGTTTTTCAAGGGACTGTCTGATCAGAAGAGGGAATTCGGGCAGAAAGTGAGTTGGCAACAAGACTATATTGTACACTAGAAATGTAACATTTGCAAAGCAAATGCATAATGTTTGCCTTGGCATATGGTCTGATCTGTTACTTCTTACTCAAACACTTTCGTATATATGGTCAGACTGGAGTCTAAATCCCTCATGCTATAAAATTGCAACATGATGTACATGTAACACAACACTAGTTACCATGGTGACAGACATCTGGTTCAGGTCATTGACCTTATTGGTTTAAAAAGGGGAAACAGAGCAAAAACAATGTTTTCCTTCGGTAAACATAGTTAAATTTCACATTACCTTGCAGTGGCACCAGCACCAGACCCAGCGGGGAGGGCGCGTTGTGCTGATGGACATCCCCAAACCCCCGCAGGACTCGTGGGGCAGTCCTCAGGAGGCGCTGGAGACAGCGCTGGCCCTGGAGAAGAAGCTGAACCAGAACATGCTGGACGTGTACGAGCTGGCGCACAAACACGGCGATGAACATACCTCAGACTTCATTGAAGGTCAGTTTGTTGGTTTGGTTTGTTGTTATGTGTAACTGTTCTGGAATCCAGGAAGATTAGTTGCTCTTGCTGTCACTTTTGCAACTAATGGATATCTCATTAAAGTATCAAGTATTAGAGAGCAGCCTCTACCAGACTACAAAAAAGCATCTGCAAAGAGTAGAAATTGGCCAAATAGACAGATAACGTTTCAGGAGAGTTGGTCTGGTAAAGGAGTACAGTTTGCTTCAAATTGTACACTTTGGTGGATGAACTCACTGGCATAGTATCTATTCCAGGTGTTCTACTCTTTCCAGCTGCGCCTGAAGCCTACTAGATGCTGCCTTCCAACTTGGACTACTTTTTTAAAGCAATTTATTCTCGACTCTCTTTCTCCTCTCATCTTCACCACATTTCAGCTGCTACTCTCATCTGTTCAGTTTTTTCCAACTCACTGTAGTCTTCCGAACAACAGGATTGGCAATAATGAATTCCAAACTTAACCTCTGATTTTCTGTAAAGAGACTTTCTAGTTATGTAGCTTGTAATAGCAAGTTGTCCTTTCTCTGTTGTTTTTTCTACAGATACTTTTCTCCATACCCAAGTGGACAACATCAAGACCATAGGTGATCACCTCACCAACCTGAAACGCTGTGGCTCGGGTCTGGGGGTGTACATGTTCGACCGTGGCCTCGGCAAGGAGTAGAGGAACACATGACAAACATACGTGTACATTCAAACCAGAGCAAGCCAAGAGTCTGGTGCAGAATGCAGTACATGTATAAGCTAGTTTACAGTGTGATATATTGTAGGTAATATGCCAATGTTGAAGACCAATGGCGATTCTCTATGTTCTGCCAGGAGCCTTTCACATGTGCACTTCAAACTGTGAACTAGCTTATTCATCTATTCGTCTATTTTTGCTGGGATGTATTTATTCTTGTAACCACATGTATTTTGTGATAGACTAGGAAAGTGCCTGGGGACCAAATCCATGATACATACCTCGTGATTATGGACGATTACTGTGGCAATGTAGCTTTAATATAGTGTTTGTAATTGTCAACAGGGAAAATGCAGTTTTACGCACAGTTGTTAGGAAGACTGTCGTATTGTAACAAAACTGAGAGTGGGAAAAAGTGTACAACATGAAGCCAGATAAGGTATCTAAACCACAATGAACTATTAACAGTTTTCAACTTGTATTAAAGGTTTTGAGGTCCAAGTGGTTGTTAACATGGTGCTAAACTATCGGATTAAAAGATGTTATTTCACATACAAACAGTTGTTGTGACTTCTTTGTCTTTGTTCTGGCCAACTGGAATTGCTCTTAATGTTAGACAACCTGTACAAGATATCATTTCTAAACACAACACACTTATGGTCTTTGAACAGGAAGTTAGTTGATTGAAAAGTGCAAAGTTGTACAAGCACTACAGCAGGAGGCTAGTACACAGGTATTATGAGGTATATATATATATATATATATATATATATATATATATATATAG
>NW_017804520.1:1340351-1376601 GCF_001625305.1 Branchiostoma belcheri
AATAACGATTGACTTACTTCTGGCCAATCCTTCTCTTCTCTTCCTAGACAGCGTGGCTCCGTGATGATGTCTTCTACGTACTAACAATCTCACTAAACGACTTGTAGTCTTCCTTAATCCCCAAATAATCCACATAACGACACTTAAGTAGGTTAATCTATCTGAGCTGCTTTGAAATGAGCTTGTATGAGAGAGCCTACAATGTGTCATATGTTTATATAACGTCCCTTTACGACTTTGAGTCCGATATACGTACATGCCCCGTTATCTATTCGAATGACAAAAAAAGGATTCCATTCACCAATTTAGAACTACCGGTAAGGCAGCATTAATTCAATTTTTTGGTTTTCGGATTTGTGGAAGACGAATCTGGAGATCTCAGGTTTTTACAAGTCATGACTTCTTAGGAAGCGTTGAAAATCTCTCAAGAAACTGCTCATATTTTCATTTGCTTATTACTGTTGCAACGTAACTCGTTTGCAATCTCCTTTTGCAATCCTCTTTTTAAAGATGCAAAAGAAACAAGCTGTGAAGGAGATCATGTAACGAAAAACACCCGTAATGTGCACTATTAGATTGAAAGATAAACGACTTTCCCACCAAATAACAGACTGATCCCAAGAATATTCATAAAAGACCAAATGACACTCAAACAAGTCTGTGAAATACATAACATATACAAACGTATACATACGATAAAGTCACGTGAAGTTGGTTTCAATCATGATGACTAAGAAGTTGATTTGTACAGCGTTCTAAGGATCAATTGTTGGAGACTCTCCAGCAAGCTTAAGTTTTCCAATCGCCCTCCTTGGGCATCTCTATTTGCATCTTCATGTTTTATTTTTGCATCTCTGTGTTTTTTCCTGAGTTGACATCACGGGGTGACATCAGCTCAGGAAAAATACAGAACTGCAGATTAAAAAGGTAGAGATGCAAATCATCTGCTAGGACGACAGCTAGTGCTGACAGAAACACAGACAAACTTACTGGAAAACCTGAAAACAATACCTCCAGTTTTCATGGAGGTAAATACTGGTAGATGTTACAGAGTGTAAGCCTAACTGGTAGATGTTGATTCAAAACTGGGCAGATCAGAAAATCACAAAGCTTCATGGAGTAAACAAAGTCAAAAGAAATATCCTTCCCTCGATTTTCATGATGTCTAACGAATTTAATAGAAGTGTCCTACCTTTTTAGGCAGGTACCAATTAACTTCTATTGACCAAACTGGATTACCATTGATCTCTGTTGATATGTAACTTTTATTAGATCATTTTTTGCTACCTTACTGCTATTTTCCTCCAGCCGGGTTAATTGCGACATGTTGGCAGGTGGTAAATACAGTAAGATCGCCAATTGTTAATTCAACTGTAGGGGTAACTTTGTCTTGCTTCCTAGAAGTGTCAGATAAATGAGAATAACACAATATATATATATATATATATATATATATATATATATATATATATATATATATATATATATATATATATAGTAGTAGTATATATATATATATATATATATATATATATATATATATATATATGGCATATGTTCAATTGGCATACTCATTTCCGTAATTGCTGGACAAATATTCAGTGTATATTTGATGCATCAAGTACAAAATTGATCCAGTCTACAAATTTACATCTTAAGTATCAAATGTAATGATATGTAAGGGGGTGCCACATAAAAAAATATTGTACTTAACATATCACATGCACAGTCATATACAATGCAAGACTTGAGCTGATGAAAACACAACATTATTACACATGTACTCATTGATATAAAACATCTCAATCATGTTTAAGAAAATAGTGGCTGCTATAATATTCCCAAGAGAAGCACCACATAATATTATGTACATTACTAGACACAATATCAAAAAGTTATTACTTTGTTACATCGATAGGTTGACTCCACATCATATATACACGTGTAGTCATTTCCATACCCTTTTTCTAACTTCCTTGACATGTCATTTCTTGATACGTCCTTTCTTGATATGTCCTTTCTTGATATGTTTTCATACATCCTTTAAAACACCATAGAGAAGACCAAAACCGAAATCTTTGAAGATAATATTTACAAGACTATCTCTGTGACGGCCTTCTTGAATTCCCCGTGTTTCTCCCAGACTGAGACTGCCCTCCTCCCGTAGCCTGCCTGGAGTTCCCACCATCTCCGCTGGGCTGTTTTGAGCCTGCAGTTTTGGGCTGGGTGGGCTGTCGAGATGATGCCTTGCTGATTGGCTGTGTACTGACCTTTGACCCTGCGGTGGGAAGACGCGACATCTGTCTGGTGGGGGCTGGGGAGACGGAAGCTGACCGCGGGAACTGGAACAAAGATGGAAAACCTTTCAGAGCAGACACAAGTTGGCTCTTGCTGTTGTGATGATTGAAAATAAATAAAAGAAAAATGGCACCTAGTTTGCAATGTTTCTATTTGCAGTTCACATTCCATAATTGAAAAGCCTGTCATTTTGTCTTCTTAGTTCCATTCACTAAAAAAAGACTGGTATTTTTTCTAACTATTTATTTAAGACACGGAAGCTGTGGGCTTTATTCATTTAAAACATGAAGCGGCCACTTAGGTCTGAATGAACCATGTTGTGAGAGGTAACAGGAGGAGTATTAATGCAACACTGTACACAAAGACTAGGCCTTACAATAACACATACCATAGTCATGGCTGAAAATGATGACGCAAGCATACAGATCAAGAGGTCACGTACGTAATTCTTAGCTCTTGAACTGAAACCTGCCATTGACAACTAACTATCTTAGTGGCGTTACATCACCGACAGAGTAAACAAGGTACACAAAGAGGTGCCCGTTCAGTAATACATGCTGCGTAGTTACAAGGTTTGGGTTCCGGACCGCCTGTCACAGATAATATCAGACAGATTTGACATGTCTTAATATCTTACAGCAGACGCGGAATCTTGCGGCTTGAGACTCTGTTGGAACTTCTAGAACTCTAACTAGTAGAAAACTGCTTCTTGGTAAGTTTCTCTTTTTTATTTGGATTGTCATTGTTTTTAGCTACATATACCTTATCGAAAGCTGTGCTTATGTAGTTCTATGCCTGAATGTGTTGGGGTGGGTTAAAATCAGACAAGCTTCTGGTTATGTGAAACAAATGAACAAGGCGACATGTCTAATTTCTACAGATTCTGTATGACAAGCAAGATCTAACTTATTACATATCACATAATATGACCCATATTTTTCCCACAGGCAAAATGACAGACAAGATAAGGAGGTTCTTGGTTCTGCTGCTGTTCATCCTGAAGGATTCTGGTCCAGCCGCAGCTTGCAGCAGCAGCAGCTGTTCATCATCATCCTGTATCTGTGTCAACGAAGGCCTCAGCAGTGTTCCTCAGGACCTGCCTACAAACACTACTTACCTGGAGCTGGATAACAATGTCATCACAACACTAAGTGAGACCAACTCTAGGTACAGCAGCCTGAAAACATTACGACTTAATCACAACCAGATCTCTGTAATCAACAGCGGAGCGTTTTACAGCTTAACCAGGTTAACTGAACTGCGTCTTAGCGGTAACCAGTTAACCAGTCTCCGACAGGACATATTTGTGGGACTTGAGAATCTGCAGGTCCTTAGCCTGGGTTACAACAACATCCACAATATCGAGGCAGGAACATTCAATTCCACCCCACAGCTCGGCTATCTTACACTTTACAATAACCAGTTAACCATTCTTCGGGCTGGCATGTTTGTTGGACTTGACAATCTGCAGTACCTTTCCCTGGATCATAATGACATCAGCAGCATCGAGGCAGAAACCTTTAGTAACACACGGCAGCTCCGTGAGCTCTGGCTTACATTTAACAGCATCAGCACCATCGCTCCTGGAACATTCGCAAATTTGCCACTCCATTCCATTTCTATCTTTCTCTCTTCGAACGGCATCAACACTTTCCCCGTGGAGGCCTTATCGAATCTTAATATTTCAACCCTGAAGATGGATCACAACCAGATGGAAACACTCCCATCCACAGCATATGACATCCTGGCCTCTTCCACAATTGTGGACATCAGCAACAACCCCTGGCAGTGTGACTGCAGGATGCTGCCCTTTAAGCAAAAGATGACAGGTTTCCTGGATTTTGAAAAACAGATCCGATGTGCCGGACCTGAAAATGTTGAAGGAAAAAGCCTACTGTTAGCTGTAGAACCTGAAGATCTGAACTGTGAAGAAACTAACACGGATAATACTAGTACCCCTCCCAGTGGGTTATCAGCTGACAGTCTCCCTCCCGCTTCTTTCTCCCTCTCCGCCTTCCTCGGCGGTGTTGTAGGCGGGATTGTTGGAGGTCTTCTCGTGTCAGCCGCTTTCTTTCCGATCTGGTGCATAAAGAGAAGAGGCATGCGCAAAACGGGCCCTGTACCGGACTCCAGTGATGTTTACAGCAAGCCAAACGGTGCCGCTACCGAACTGACCAGCGGGCGGCATCACACAGGGCAGGGCGCCTCACCGTCACGGGCAGCAGAGTCTGATGACGGAGAGAGTCAACCAGGAACATCAGGGACGGTCCCGCCTCCGCGCAGCTTTGATAAGAGTTACGCTCCACTCCCGCCTATTAAGACAACGGGACCACTAGGTGATGTCTGGAACGTGCCAGAAGCTGCACATGGTACCGGTGATGCTACTGCAAACATGTCCGTCCCTCTCAGCAGGCATTTCATCTATCAGCAAACTTGCCCATCTGGTCTGCCCAAAGGTCTGGCTGGTTTGTAGACAACAAGATGAGGAAATCACAAGAAACCAACTGGACTAAAATATAATCACAATCCCTTTACTACACGGAATGATAACTTGACAACTGCTTTTTAGCAGACATTGAAATTGAATCGAGATACTAGGAACTCAGAACAAAATTGTCAAATATCTAAGCAATATATCTAGCTGAAACTAGAATATGACTTCATGCAGAATGGAATATTCCATTATTGTATTGTCATTGTTGTGATGTTTGCATGAGACTTTAGACTCCACTTGTAACTGACAACTGCTTTTTAGCACTGACATTGAAACCTAATTGAGATAGAACCTCAGAACAAAATTGTCAAAATCCAAGCTACAAGTGAGACTAGAATAGGACTATTGAATTGCAGAATTGGATCTTCCATGATTGCATTTTCATTGTTGTGATGTTTGCGTGAGACTTAAGAATTCACGATGTGGGATGATGTTTATTTAGCCAGTCTTCTTTGTTCAGTGTGTAAGATATTTTTGCAGCAGTGATGTTAACCTTTAACTAACTTACACAGGTCACAAGGTATAAAATTCTCATTATTGACCATTAAGAAATCACAGAATTTTCACATTAATTATGCAAATTAGGTGATTATTTGCATAATTGGTATCTGTTGATGTTCCACTTGATGTAGTTTACACAAACACACAGACACGCCAAAAACAATACCTCCATTTTTCATGGAGGTAACTAGTAACATTTGCAAGCAAATGCAAGATGTTAACCTTCACACGGTCTCGCCTCTCATTCCAATGGGTGAGGACAATTCTGCATTTCCTCATATTGGGGACTTTTATAAAGGTACATGTAGTACTACAGAAGAAGGAGTAGAAACTGAGCAAAAAAAATATGTTTCCTTCTGCCAAGGTAACATAAAAACAACATGGTACCTGCACTCCCAGAACCATCTCCTGTAGGGTTCTCTTGTCTTCCTTCTTGTATGCGACGATCTCGTCAGGATGGTACTTCCCGTCCTGCTGCTGAATGGCGCGATCCATCATCTCGTACAGCAGATGTCTCACGTACAGCTCGGCGTCCACGTACGTCCGCCCTGACAGCGCCCAGCGCTGGTGCCGCATGGTCTGCTCCTGCCGCCACCGCTGCGGCTGGTACACATCAGACCTACATAGCGGCAGGGTGGTTATAAGGTTGACTTGACTTTATTCGGATTCACATTTAGCATACAAAACTAAAGCTATTCTTCCTGTGGTCCATCCTACACACATACGACACACAGGGGAAATACAAAACATAAATTCATTGACAAGTGTAGCAAAGAACGGGTGTTACAATGTGGGGTTCCACAAGGAAGTTTAGTTGTTTGGGACCACAATTGTTCAGCATATACGTCAATGACAGGTTGTTGATTTAGAACCTAAAGATTCTGAGTCGGAATCTCTAGCTGGTTGCTATGCTATGCAATTGAAAACACATTTTTCATCAACTTTCTAATTCGACTCAGTGTAAAGCCAGAGGTCCTGTGTTTGAGGACACCTTGAGAATGTTGAAGAAGGATCGGTATAATATAGCCATGCCTGCAAAGCTGTTATGCTTTACCAAAGGGCGGTTATACCGGCTGTACATATACAGATACAGGGGACTGACCAGTGCTTGTAGGCCTCCCACATGTCCTGTCTGTTGCTGCTGGTGTTTTTGTCCTGAAGCTTCAGGACGGAGACAAAGTTCTGTTTCTTCATGTAGGACAGGATCATGAACCTCCCATGGACGTCAGCAACCTGCAGAAGCACAAAACATAGTCAGGATAGCACGTTGGCAGAACGTACCGCGCCTGCGCAAAACCACGGTTTCACGGTTTTCGTTGGATATCTGGTCAACGTTGCATCATAATTTTGCCTGTTGCAGAAGACATCTTTTCCGACATAAGGCCACACCGATTTAATTTTATGGATGACATCCGCGCGCGCATTGATTTTCGCCCGATCTCAAAAAAAAAAAAAAAGATCACGTATTCCGAGGCTCTGGCCTGGCTTTAGGCCTGGGTAGTGCATGGTGGTGATAACTCTGGTTGACGGCAGCCAGGCTACCGAAGCTCCAAGACTCAAGAACTCAGTACATACGTACAGCAGTGTCGATTCATATATTCGCAAAAATCCAGCATGTGTCGGCCTGTCGTATACGTCGCTATGTAATGCGCCAAATTCACAATACCAGGTTTGTATTCCTGTGGTTTTGTAGCATTTTTATTTTTGGCCGGATTTTTATTTTTTTCGCCCGCGCGCACTAGTTTGGGGGTCTTCAGAGGATGTCATCCATAAAATTAAATCGGTGTGGCCTAACATTTGGAAACTACAGACGGAGTGTCAACCTTATATGTGCAAATAGGTGCAGGTAACATTGAAAATTACCTGTACCAGACAAATGTACCACTCAGAATTTGAGAAGTATGGATCATACTACATGTATGTTATAGAAGATGACAAGAGGTCAGGTACAAAATGGACCATTTAGTTTGATAACTCCAGTGCAGCTCCTACCCTAAGGTCTGTTCCAGCTAGCCAGTTGATTTCTTTAGGATTGAGTCTGCAGCCTGTGAAGTCTTGGCGGGTCCCTAAGACGTAGCTGCCTGTGTTCACAGAGTAACCAACCACAGTGCCAGCTATGGCTGCTATAATGTACTCTGAACCTGTCACATCATGCGGGCGAGTAACCTACGAGGAAATATAATGACTGTAAGTTCAAATATTTTTTTTTCATTTTGATATTAGGGTAAAGGGGATTCTATGTTAAGTTCACAATTGAAACAGTGTTGTAGTACAGTAGTGAAACATTCAGTTTCATGATTTTGCAGTTGAGAGGTCACTATAAAAATAAAACCACTGCGAACATTTCAACGTTTACGGGTAGGTGGAAAACAAAGTCCAGTCCAATTTGGCGGTGGAAAAAGCAGTCCGGCCATTTCTGCAAATAGTAGCGCCCCCTTGCAAAATATGAGAAAAGTGCAAGCAGTCTGATGTGTTACCACATGTCATGGCATATACATTATACCTACTCAATCATAGTATTACCGGTAAAAGTGGACAAATTTTTCACAAAGTCTCACATCAAAGTATGCTGCATTCCCCTCTACACATCGCTCAAACTCTGTCTCGGTGAGGTTGTGATCAATCCTCAGTCTCGTCATCTCCATGGTTACCACATCAACACTCACAAAGGTCACGTGGGGAGGCTTGGGAGGGTGCTCTGGGTACAAGAGCATGAAGAAGATCTCTGTCCCGGTGGTGTTGAACCTACAGCTGAGAATGCGGCTTGCAGGAAGCTAAAAAAAATGGTGTGAAATAGTTCAAAAGAAACCACGAGCAGACATGTGGCAAAAGTTTACAAACAAGCTTAGCATTAAAACAAGGAAAAACACATGTACACAGAAACATTGAACCTAAGTTGTATCTATGATACAAAATTTACATGAATTTATGGAAACCAGAAGTTGCAGAAATTGTTAGTAGTCTTACTTACTTGTCGTCAATTGGTTATAGGATCTAGGATACATACTGGGGTAACTAGGGGCAATTTTATAGCAGGAGGGATTTAGACTCTTGTCTGACCATATATATGAATGTGTTAGAGTAAGAGTGAACAGAGCAGACCATATGGGAAGGTACACATGCATTTGCTTTGCAAATGTTACCTTTCTAGTTGATGAATTACTGCTGCTTATTTTTCGGAAGAAAATGCAATTTTCCTCACCTTTTTAGGTTTGTATAACCTGGTCATGTATGTAGACAGCTGCCCTGTGGACTGGTACCTGGATATGATGTGGAACAGTGCTCCAGCCTGGGTCACATCTGTGGGCTTGTAGATGGTCGTCTAGTGTGGGACAAAAAAAAAAGCTTTCTTTCAGCATGAAACTAGCAATCTTTGCAGACTTGAATGTGAGTGGAGGAACAATCAAGCAATGTAAATCAGGGCCATACAAACATAGAATGGGGGCAAAAACTCTTTGTTTGAACATGAAACTTGTCATACTTGATACACATCATCTGTATACACTTCAGGACCCTACAACCATCCCAATTTATGCTTTAATCTACATGTATGTAACCTTCTCCTTGCTGCCTAACCAACCCCATAACCAATACAGATTTCGTGCCAAATGGCTACATGTGTACTTTAATAGGCTCAAGGTTACTTTAAAGAATAACAAATGAAGCTTAGAAAACACAACTAACAACAAGGTCTTTCCCAGGCAGGTAGTCTCGGTGCCACGGGTCCTCCAGTCCCAGTAACGCGATGTCATCTTCCGCCTTGTCTCTCTCCTTGGCCAGGTCCTGACGACTTTTCTCCTGCTTCTGTTTCTTCTGAACGTCCGTGTAGATGATTTTGGGCTGGATGTTGGAGGTCGGGGTGAACGTCCTCTCTGCGGTTTCCAAGCGGTACTTTTTGAAGGGCACAAACCAGTCGTAGCTGCTTATATGTCTCCTGTAGAGAGAACGTTACATCAACATATCATGCAAAGTAGATTTAGTAGACACTATCTAATAAAGTTAACCTGTCCTTCATTGGCACATATAATTATACATGCATACCATATGGTACAATGTACATGTGTATTTCAACTCAGTGCTCTAGCCAGCCTGAAATTTTTTCCCGTCATCTTACTTTTGTTTGATGAAACATTTGAGGCATGATGATCCTAGGGGGTCTGGTGCATGCTCCCCTGGAAAACTTGACATCTTGACCATCTGAAACACTATTTCCAGCATTTTAAGGGGCAAATTTTGCTGGTAGACTAAGCTTACATCTCTTTCCATATCTTTCCATATTTTTGTCCATCAAAGATGACAGATTGGGCAAAATGTTTGTCCGTCATGAGAGGCAAAATTCCGTCAAATAGACAGAAAGACGGACGCTGGTTAGAACATTGTCTTATCAAAGCCACTGTTACAGTACCTCTTGTACTTCCAGTGGAAGATGTAGCCCTTGCTGTCCACAGTGACGAGGTCTCCATTGTTGTGTATGTTGCCCATGAGCAGGACCGGGGACTGGTGAGCACGCAGCAGCTCTGCCTCCATCCCGCTAGCCAGACTGTTCCACTCACCTGTCTGGATCTGGGGGAATAAGGGGTGATTTAGTATGAAAGTTCATCTATGTTGGTACAAGTCATTATGAAGTAACACTAGAACTAGAAAGGTAACATTTGCAAAGAAAATGCATATGGTCTGCTCTGTTAATTCTGACTCAAACACATTCATATGTATGGTGACAGCAGTCTAAATCCCTCCTGCTATAAAATCGCAACATGATGTAACCCAACACTAGTTGCCATGGTGACAGACATCTGGTTCAGGTCATTGACCTTCTGTGTTTGGAACGGAAGAAGAAACAGAGCAAAAACAATATGTTTTCCTTCAGTAAACATAACAATTTGTTACAAATGCAAGCAGATGTACAATCATGTAAGATCTGGGTTAGTGTCTGGTCCGGAGAGATACCGTGGGGTCAAGCAACAATGTTCGGTCAATGCTACGGGGCCTACCTTCTCACTGGTCACTCTAGGTGTGGTCAGCTTGTTGATCTTGGTGTCGCCTGCCATCAGTTTCTCTGCATCACACTTCAGCAGATCTCCATTCTCCAGGCAAATCACCAGGTCACTCTGAAGGAAGCACACAGAACTCGCTTAATTTTTCTTGCTTAAAAAAAATCTTGCTTAAGAAAGAGTATTTTGTATATGCCATGCCAGGACTTTTACGTGTTGCAGAAAGTATTCCAAATTACAGAACAAAATTTTGACATTCTGCAATATTGCAGATCACTGAAAAAAAGTATTTCTACCACTGCCTTACCTGTGATCCAAAGAGAGTCATAGATGGGTGAAACGCTGCTGCGGTGGGGGCAAACCTCCCTGTCTGGACCTGGTTCTCGAAGAAGGGCCCCTCGGTGAAGTTGAAGTCATCCTCATCCACATCAATGACCAGCAGCTGTGTCAGCTGTGCTGGGAACACTCCCTCGCTGTCCTTCTCAAGGTCAAGGGCTGTGGAGACAAGGTCAAACATAGTAGGAAAGGATATCATATAGCAGAGTACTATAAAACTTTGTTAACAATGGAGTGCAAGGGAGTTAGTGAGTGAATCAAAATGAAATACATGTACATGTACAGGGCTTGAAATTCATTTTTGGGAATAGGTGCACTGGTGCACCCAACCTAAAAAGTTATGTGCACAAAAAATGTTTTGGGTGCACCATATAAAACAAAACCTAATCACAGATATTACTGCTACTCTTCTGAGCTTGAATCTGAAATGGGAGCTAACTTCAAAGTTAAACAAGTACTTCAACAAAGATTTTATTATTTTTCTGATGCTTAGACACCAACAATATCCTGCATACTATTATACAGCTGATATGTACAAAAATACCTACAAAAATATTTAGGTGCACCAGTGCACCCACAGAAAAAAATTGGGTGCACAGCTCCAATTTTGGGTGCACTAAGGTGCACATGCACCCAGTATTTCGAGCCCTGATGTAATTTACAAGTGGTGTACTAAAACTACATGCATTTGTGTATGACATGCCTCAATGACTCTGTCACATACAAAGGATAGGTGAGGCAGTTTTTACCTTTGATATCCTCTCTGCGCACCCCTCCAGACTGAATGGACCAGACTAGTAAGATGCCCTGCAGAAAGGATGAAAAAGAAGTGAAAAAGAGAAAAACAAGTGATCACCTGGGTAGCCATTTTCTGGTGGTGAATTTTCAATTTTTTTCCTATTTTACACCGACTCACTCACTAGCTATTTATCCGGTTTAGCGTAGCGTCTGTTGTTCTCCCTAGGATTGCATGTGCTTGCACAAAAATGCTGTGGCTTGATGGCATCTTGCCACTTGCCTCTATCCTGTGGATTGATGTTATGTAGACCAATTGCTGCATTTAGTGTTTACCTATCTACATGTACTTGGGTGTGCATCTAACCAATCTCTGTTCTGTATCTGTATCTGTTTAGCCAGTATAACCGTCTTTTGGCATAACACACCAGCTTCGCAGGCACACGGTGCAGCGGCAGCTGGCTATATTACACTGATTGACTTGTTAATCCTAACCCTTGAACTTCTAACTCTAAACATTGTTTAAAGCTATCTAATGATAATGCCCCTACTGTATATACTTGGTGACAGCGAGTTGCAATCTGCAATAGTTCTAGGAAAGAATGAATTCTTGAACACCTCCAGCTCAATCCTTGGTTGATAACTCTGGTATTTGAAGGCATGGCTATTTCTAGTTGATATAAAGTTAATGACTTACCGATGACTTAAGTTGTTGACTTACCGTCTCGTTGATAGTGATGATCCTGGTGCCGTCCAGACTCCAGTTGATGTACAGGACCTGGTCGTCTGACGCTCCCTCGTTCCTCATCTCACGGATGGGCCTCGGGCCCGGCTCCATCCACACATCATACACCATGATGTCACCTGGGACAGAAAATCACGGAAAAGGGTGGAAAAATCACCACTTTGTTTTACTTTTTTTAAAATTAATAAATTGATGATGATGAAAGCCCTTTATTGTACTTGTGAGTCCTTAGTTACATGTAGGATGTTCTCACCATGTACACTTCCCACAGCTAACAGTCTCTGGTCTGGAGAGAGAGCAGCACTGGAGATACCCTGCATCCTCTTACTGTACAGATAGACAACAAATATTCACCTTAGTAACAACTTCGTGGTCACAACAATTCTAAAAGGGTAGGGTCCATCCTAGTGTGAGTGGTTCAAACCTTACACTAGTTCACCTCTTCAAAATGTCAAACCTGAGACCAGATTGTAACTTAGCCACCTGTTATGTCAATCCTTCCACAATTGTGGTGAATCTTCATAAATGAATAAAATAAATGAACAGAATCATGTATCCTGTAAACTGACACATGGTATAAACTCCCAAATTACGCACTCATGGTCCTTTTGTTGTGAAATATGGTGTTAAAGATCTCAGACCTGATCTTGAAGGTGACCAGTACATCTGGTACCATCTTCTTGAAGTGCTGTGCCTCCTCCTGACTGTAGTTCTGGAAGACGTCTTGTAACTTGTCCGACTCTCTCAGGTTCATGGGGAGAAGGTGGAGGTAGTTCAAGGTCGTGATGTCTCCTTCTTCTGGGCTGTAGAGGAAGGAAAGGGATCATTGACAGGCAAGGTCCTTTTTCTTACTAAATAGCCACCAAGTTAGAGACCTGAAGGCCTGTTATACAGAAACATTATGACCAGAACAAACTCAACTGACCTAGAGTTACATGTAGAACTAACTGACACAAAAGGAGAAGCAGTGGTTAGGAAAGCTGCTCAAGAACATCGATCCCCCTCCCCCTTTTTGAAGTTCCTTTAACAAGATGTATTCATACTAACTTTAGAATGTTTAAAATAACCTGTATGGCAATATACAAGTTGATACAACACATTCAAGTTACCTTGGAAGAGAACAAACTGTATCCTTGAAAATGCAGCAAAAGAAGCAGGGAAAATATGATATAAAAAGTTTACATAGAAAATTACACCATAACAATTCAACAGTAAAACTTATGAATGATATTATATAGGAGAACCTGCAGTAACAAAGAATGTAACAGCTTTTTTTCATTTTGTCCCATAGTCCATTTTCTGAGTTCTGAAGTCCATACATGCTCACTATGGATGTGCTCCAATATTTAAAAAAAAATACATTTGGAACAATCAAATCCTGTAAGTCTTACCTCTCATCATCCTCTGCCACAGTTTCCCCCAGCATGTGGAGGTGTTGTGTGTGATTCCACTGTTCCTTCCTGGGAAAGGCAAAAGAAAAGGTAACAGAAGTCAACAAAATTAGCGCATGAACTTTACATATCATGCTAGACAACAAAGATCTCGCTTGATTCCATACACCAGTGCAGAAATGTACAATATTCATTAAATAGCAACAGATGCACAATTTACTTTGTCATACCTACAAAAGGACCACATGGCCACTTTTTGACCCAACCAGTAAGGGTGGCCACCTGTTTGATGTGATCGTTTTCTCAAAGTCCATGAAGTATGTAGTTACTAGACCTACATGTATAGACTGTATAATATTATACTTTTAGTTGATGGGTCAAATGTTTCTTAAATCTCTAATCCTACCTGAGTCTCTTTCTTTCACTGGTCATGTGAGTGACTCCTCTGGTCACGAGGTCATAGGCCGGGTCATCAGGGTCGCGACCTTCCGGTATGCCCGTCGTGACGTTCTCGGTGGAGTTGATGACGAGGTCCTGTCCCATCGCACGCGACATCTCGTGGATGTGTCGCAGTTCCTCCGCCGTGTCTCTTGTCATCTCACGTGTTACCTGATGTAAAAATGAAAATAGAAACTTATAATAAAGGTAACATTTGCAAAGATGCATTCCCGATATGTATTGTAAGCATGTACATTTGGGAATGCATCTGTAGCAGTGACACATGTGCTGCAGTGAAATGTGAACCAGACAGAATTGCCCTGAGGAAGGTGACAGACGGTCACCGAAACATTGGTTGAATAAAAGACTTGGTTGTGTAAAAAGAGTCTCTTTATTCAGTGACTTACCAACATAAAGAGACTATTCACTGACCTCTATGATGAATTCTTCTGCGATGAGTATAGCTGCTCTCCTGCGGGACACTGCCATGACGGAGTTCTCCAAGTCCTTCTTGTCTAACTCATACAGCTGTCTGGTACAAGGAGTTAAGTCTACTAGCAAAAATCACAGCACATCAAGCAAGAGAGATCACAAAATTTATGATAGTTGTGAACTTGTAGGTAACATCAACTCTCGTGATTGCAAATGGTCTACCCTAAGACCACCACATAAAAAACAATGTTTAAAAAATTTAGAAAATGAATTGATATACCCTAAGACAATAATAATTGTTGTGCATTTGACTGCTCCAGACTACTGGTAGTCAAAGGGTGGTCAAAAATTGTGACTGGTTAAAATACATGTAAAATCAAAGCTATCATAGCACACTATTATATGTCCTACTTTTGATTCTAGACTGAAGAAAAGGATACTCGTAAGTGTCCAACAAGACGTCAGGGTCTTTTCTCCTGAAATACTGGTCCAAAACAACATCTACCAGTTCCTCCACAATATCCCGCACCTGGAAAGAGTTGTAAACATCAGACGCAAGTTTACATTTTCAAACAATCCAACCTGTACCTATGTAAACCTCTGTACCAGTACTACTAGTAGTGGTATCTGAAGTTACATTGTTAGGTATACAGACCTACATACAGATAACTTACTTCTTTAGCATGCTTCAGTTCACAGCAAAAGTTACATGGGTGACTGACAACATTCACACATGTATATCATATATCAGAAGAAATAGGACATCTTGTACTACAATACGATGTTCATTATAATATATAGGAGAAAAAAGTTTAAATCACTTAGTATATAGAGATTGGGCAAGATAAACATTTAATTTTGATGCCACCAAAACCATGTTACAAAAGTAGCTTTGGTCAAGGAATATGATATAAAAAAAAATAGGGATGGTCATGTCATTCAAAGGGAGAAAATTGAAAGAAAAATTTGCATTAAAAGGCAAAAAATCTCACCATGAAGAAGTCTTTCATCTGCCATGGTTCGTAAGACTGAGATCCCAACTCTCCGTTGTAGGGACGACTCTTTCTGAGGTACTTGTTTTCCACATAGTCCCTGTGGTGTGAAAGAACCTGGCTGAATGTAAGGTGAACTGAAGCCATACAACTCTTACCTTTTGTTCTAAATGTCAATACAGGATCTAGCTACCTTTGTAGGCAATAAATCGGTCATTGTATATGTCGGTAGTAGTAACAAGCTCATACCCAGAATATGCAATTGTGACGCTCTGGGTGATTTAACACAGAATCTAAAGGTTCAGGGTTCCAATCCTTACTACAGACATGCCCCAATGTTGTGCCCTAGGAAAGACACTTTGACATTGACTCCAACATTGACATTGAAAATAGAAGTGTGATCATGCAAGTTTTACTTTGTTAAACTGTATTGTATAAGTTGGATCACAAGCGATTGCCAAAATCAAAAAAAAAGAAGAAGAAGAAGAAAAAGAAAAAAGATAATCTCTACCTACCGACCCTAATTTTTTCAGGACTGAGACAGGAAACAGGAATTTCAAACATTTTTTCCTACTTCTAGTCCTAGTCACTACATGTACAAAATATAGTTCTAAATGTACAACATCTGAAACACTATATTTCCTGACCTGAGAGCCCTGACATTATCAGCCATGGCAGGCAGGTTGTCCCTGGTCTGTCTCACCAGAGAACCGATGCTCTGTGCACTGTGGGTGCTGTGCCGGGAGGGGAAGTGGGCACTTCCTTCACCTGTTGGTACCAAAATATCAACATTTTGGATTGATTCAGCAGTGTTAGAAATACCCATATACAGTCTGCATTTTGCAGAGACATTTTCAATATTGCAGAAGAAAAATCAAGCAACCTACAGTTTTGTAGGCTGAAAAAATCAGACTTGGGGTACTTGGGGTTCAATGGTGTTTAATAGCTTTGGTGTTTACTACTGACTCTATAATATACAACAGTTGAAAGTTGAAACATTTCTGGTCTAGTTAATACAGTTCAGATCTGGAAAAGCATATTTGCGATGTGATCATTTTGCAGTGGTTTAAGAAGCCACTGCAAAAACCATTAAAAAACATAACCACCACAATACTAGTATTTCAAGATTTAAAGTACACACAACAGGATGTGCATGTAAAACCAACCCTGACCAGTAGTGTCCCAGTCGTTGTCCCTTGGTCTCCTCTTCTTCTGCTCAAGCCGGTCCAGAATGCTCTGCTTCTCATCTATCAGTCTCTGTAACTCCAACTCCTGTTCTGTCTGCTTGTTTCTGTGTTGCTATGGTAACCAAGAAATGATACAGAAATCATCACATGGTGGAATTCAGATATGGCTTTTATCATATTGTATACTGTATCATGATGATGATGATATAGCACCCTGGAATCTAGTCCTGAGTTCAAATCCTGATGTTGTGTGAGTGTTCTTGGGAAAGTATAACAATTGTACTTCTCGTAAGATACATTCATACATACAATCAAGTTGCAGGCACGTAATTACGAAAACACATACTAGCAATTTGCAAACTTTTCATATTATTTTTTAGTATCATGTGCTTTCAGGTACATGGATTTTTATTTCTTGATCTCTTTGTTTTCAAACTGCCCTAGCCTGCTACTCTGTACTGGATTTAAACAATTGTACATGTAACGTTATACATATATACAATGCATCAGTCCATACCTGTTGTCTTCTGGTCATGATGTCATCCAGTAGTGGTGTTGGTTCTCTGTCTGTGTCAGAGTAGGCAGTACTGGGAGCTAGGAAGGAAACAAAAATCTAGTTCACATCATCTATTTGCATTACTCCTTGCAAAAAAATAAGTAGGCCTTGGAAAATTATTATCGTGTTTCCGGTTTCGGTCCTGAAAAAAATAGAGATTTGGGGATTTTCTTCTTTTTTTTTCCTTTTTATACTTCGATAGGCTATAATGTCTCAAGGACATGCCCACCTGTTTGCTTGTGGACAAATATTTCACCAAATTTACTTAAGAAAGATTGCTTCTGGAAATAGCAAATGATGTTTCAGATTTCAGATGGTTTGGAATGCAGATGTCAGATCAAATATCTTATAGCCTTACCAGAGGCCGATAAAAAAAGGCTTGGGTCGGTGAATTTTTGCTAGGTTCAGTCGGGAAACTGGAAACACAAAAACTCATTTTTTAAAGGGCCTACCTAAGATAACATGATGCATGACAATGTTTTGTGTATTGGAAGCAGAGAATCTCTAAGAAAAGGTACCATATTGCCTGACAGCTCTGGGTGCAGCCTGTGGTCCGTACAGGTTGGTTAGCTCTCCTTTCAAGGCTCTTCCATTCAGTCGATCCTGTAGAAACAGACAGTCATAATCGCACATGGACCACATTAACTAAACCCAGTTTTTGTCACAGCCTGCTTGAAGATACTGCAAGATTTTGAAAAAACTGCATCAAAATCATCCAAAAAACTCCTACAATAAAAGTGACCATGTTGTAACACAGTAGAGACTACAGATATTATGGCATTGATATTACTGAGTATATAGAGCTAGGGGTATCGTTGTCAAATCAATGAAGGGTTGACTTACCATAACCAGATCTTCCCTCGCCTGTCTGTCCTGCCTCAGGACTTTTCTCACATCAGTCAGTTCATCTTGCCTGCAATCACACACACAAAAAATTACTTAATTGCATATTTTAAGCTATAATTCACATTGCTTGACTTGCCGCCTGGTTAGGTTTACCTTAGTTTTTCTTTTTAACTTGGGAAGTGTGTTTTCTTAGCATAGTAAAGGACTCAAGGTGTTCGTCCCTTTAATATTGATTTTAAACCTGTTCAGTTGAATATTTTCATGATCGTGCATTTCATCATGGAGCTAAAAAAAGGTCGATCAGCTCAAAAAATTTATGTCCCTTGCCGGGGTCTACACACAAAAAATGAGTCTAGGGTTGGCAGTTTTTAATATGGTCGGTCGGAAAACAGGAGACACAAAATTTGTTTCTAGGCCTTACCACTCTACTCGCAGAAGTGTTTCAACCACAAACATGTTAGAACATAGTCATTAAATGACTGTACATACTGTACCACCCCTCTACTCACTTGTCCTGTACAGCGCTCAGCAGGGCCTCCTTTTCTCGCTGTATAGACTGGAGCTTTAACTTCTGCAGGGCCAAGATGTCTTCAGCTCGCTTCTTCTTAGACATGCTGTTGGCTATCTGATCTCCGCATCTACTGGCTGTGAACACAGGTTTTATTGCATTTTAATGAGCTTTTCATTCCAGTAAAATGAAGTATGAGAAAATAATACTACATGTAATAATACTTTACTGATTTTTTTTTATTCCTCAGTCTATTTTCTTAAGTTCCTCTTGGGATACTATACTTTATACTTTTAATACTGTATTTCATTAATATGCATTCCAGCCCTGATGGCAAAACTTACTAAGGTAGGATAGGTTGTAGCAAGGAGGTTAAATTTAAAGCTCCTTGGTTGTGGATATTTTTGT
The DNA here is from genome assembly GCF_001625305.1 of Branchiostoma belcheri. Taxonomy (NCBI): domain Eukaryota; kingdom Metazoa; phylum Chordata; class Leptocardii; order Amphioxiformes; family Branchiostomatidae; genus Branchiostoma; species Branchiostoma belcheri. The sequence goes on from NW_017804520.1 coordinate 1,359,210, forward strand.
GAATAGATTAAAACAGCAAAGGCAATTTATAATTAGCAGTGTTATCAAGAACCTGAAAATATATAATTTGGGAACATACCTGCGAAAACTGGTACAGGTTGCTGTAAGTAACCCAGAATAAGTGTTGAACTTTTTGTGGAGGTGAAAACTTGAAGTTAGGCCAAGGAGGTTTAAATCTTCTTGCTTAGAATCAACTTGGCCTGAAGTTGAACGACGTCGTCTGTGCCGCTAAATTTTATCATACACCCCTCCCCCTTCGGAGCAAAAGTCACCCGAGACCCCGCCTCCTATGTAAACACTTGGGCCTTTTTCTAACCGTAATATCCTTTACATGGCTAAGAAAGGATCCCTAAAAACGATCTGCTCGCCAAGAAAGCCGACCTAGCAACGATTACAAACTCCGCGGTAAAGTTTCCTTTGAACCAACCTCCAAAACACCTGTGGGGCCTCGCATGAACTATTGATTTGTAGCTGTCTTTTGCTACATTTAAGTTGTGCCTATTACGTAGTCCGTTTTTACGAAACTTTACATAACAGTTCTTAATTTTTACCAAAAATAATGACATAAATAAAATAAAAGTATTATTGCTATAGACATTATTGTATATCCAATGTAAGATAGCTGTTATAAGGTGAAATATCACTCGCAAATACGTGCAGGCACAATTAAAATCATAACTTGGTAGCCGTTCAAAATCGTGCCCGGATGCCTAATATAAACGCAGTAATAAGTCGGATGGTTACAGAAAAAGGATCTTTGATCGTGATTACTAATATTCTAGTCAGTATATCCCTTTTTACATTCATTTTATAGATATTAATAATGCCGAACACAGGTACCGTCATAGAAATATTGTAAAATTTCACACCGATTTCAACTGCCTCGATAGCTCAGTTGGGAGAGCGTTAGACTGAAGTCCCGGAGGCCGACACACTGGCCTGTCTAACTGGTGATCTAAAGGTCCCCGGTTCAATCCCGGGTCGGGGCAAATTTTTTTCATGTTTTTTTTTTTTACATACCTATGTCCTATTCTGTTCTGCTCGTTTTTAAGATGTAGTAAATGTATATCCAATTTTTTTTCTTCATTTTTTCAACCAACATGTGGATAAATATATTTAAAAATTCACAATGCATGTAGTGAATGGATCTCTGCAAAGACACGTGTATATACGGCTTGCTAATAAGATATTTGTGATCTGTGTCGCGACTAAATTCCTGTTAGACCAAAGCAGATGACAGAGTAGTTTGATTCTAAAAATGACATATGTATCTATCTGCTATCCTGTGTACTATATTTGCCTCTCCGTCCGTCCAAAATGCCTTTACAGATCTCAAGTTATATAATACTAGTACTGTCGGTCCGACCCATATTGCTTTTCACTGAGCACCTCCGAACAGGTATCATGTGTGGGCAGGTTGTTCTTGTCTATTGTGAGTTGTCATGGTGCCATTGTTGTCTCTCAGTCAAAAACGTCACGGGCTTGTGAAGACACTGTCAGAAACTGTAGGCAGTACAATTAACGTTGGCTTGCGTGCCGTGCAAATACTAATACCAGTGATAGCCGGATTTCAAGAACCCACGTCACAATAGCTATGTTTAACACACATATGCTTGATGAGTCACCTGATATTTAGGGTTTACGAAACACAAAAGGCTATTCTTAGCAGGTGACGTCTTGCGTTTTGAATCGGCTACCTGGTGTGTGTCTGACGTCAACCCTTAATTTTCCCGTATCCCGAAGGACTAGTTGTATAACAGCACTCGGCAGAAGACTAGGCAAGGTTTCTGGTGTGTGATGCCGGATCTGTGGACAGTATTTGTCGTCTTGTCATTCGAATTTGCTCTCAGTGGACAATCGACAGGTAAGAATCCGCCATCTTTGCTCTTAAAATGAACCGGGTCACTGAACACCACCATGTTGGTCAGGACTGTGTAGCTCTGTAACTCACGTTACAATAACTTACATGTACCTGTACCTGTAAACTAGTAACGTTACAGGTTGACTCCAGAATGTGTACCTGAAGAAACTTAAAACAGTAGTACTAGTAGTGGATACCGTTGTTGAACTAAAGATAGGTATTGTCCGTTTCAACGATGACAAGTTTGCAAATGAAACCCAGAAAAATTGAAGACACTGTTCAGTTGATAACGTTATATGTAAACTTCTAATGATAATAAAAAGAGACGACAATATAGCTGACTAAAAGACACCTGGCTTTCTTAACTACATATGCACATGAACATGTACAGACAACTGGCCGTACCTGTATCTTTGAAACTGGACCTAGCCGGTATCATTCAAAACCGCCGCACATGTACAAACCTCTGTTCGACAGGTTGTTGTCAAATGTTGACTGTTGTGAAATTAACGACATCGATACTTCCAAAAGCTTAGTCATTGAGTGTTCAGTGCTCCCTAAGGAGAAATAATATCTAAATTAGAAACTCGAACAACCAACATACTTTAATATTACGGTTAAGCCTCAAAACAAAGCCCTCTTTGTTCGCTGAATTAAGATGGGCGTGTCGTGTGTGTGTGGAGGGGGGGGGGGCATTAGGTATACCAGGGACATTTCTTCTGTATGATGTCCTTGGGTCTACCTACCATTAAATTTTTCTCGTACTTTTGGTAGATGATGTGCGAACGGTATAGTTTTGACGGCCTTTGGACATTGGTTGCTAGCGCACTACATGTGCCCATAGCCGTTTCGCAAGCAGCAAATACTAAATGTGCATTTATTACAATTGCATGCGAACGTAGAAAGGATATTGTTATGTATACATTCACCATATTTTTCGTCCCAAATCCCAGACGTCTTAACGTATTATTGAAACTGGCAGAGCCACTGTGCATAGAAGGGGGAGGGGCCATTTCTTTAAGAAGCAATTTTGGACCATCGCATGTCGTAATGATGATAGCTAATCTTTAATGCAATTGCAAGTGACAAAACGATAACGGACATTGTCAGACCATGATTGAACTGGTGTCTAACCTTCTGTAAGGCAACTATCAATCATTGTTGTGGGTTTGACTCCTTCTATAATATCATAAGGTTTGACATCTTTGATGTAATATCATCCCCTGTATTCCTTACACAGCAGTTGCAAGCCCAGGGTACGTAACCCTGGGGTGCTGGAAAGACTCGAGCGATCGCGCCATTCCCATACTTGAGGGGACGGACCCACGACTGGACGGCCAGTACAGGGAACGTGAGAATGCCATCGAGAAGTGTTTCCAGGTAGCAGTGTCCCGCGGCTTCCCCGTGTTCTCCGTACAGCATGGCGGGCAGTGTTTCGGGTCTGCCGACGGGCTGAGCACGTATATGAAGCACGGACCGTCCTCGGACTGCGCAGCGGACGGCAAAGGCGCGGCCTGGGCCAACCAAGTCTACCAGATTACAGGTATGGCGTTTACTAGTAGTTATTTTACACTATGCCATGAATATTCATCGTGTAATCGAAAATATTATCCATGCCTATCCCTTTCATCCCTTTGAAGGAATCCGGCTTCTTCTACTCTCTTTCTACCCCCATGTTTCTACTAAGCGTCATAGGCGACTGGAAAGAACAGAAATTAAGTCAAATAGACAGATTGGGAGTTAACGTTAGTCAGGTAGACGGGAGTGCGTATACAGTTTGCCGCTCTGAGCGTACTCCTAATTCGGACCTGGCATGTTTTGTGCCTATTTGGCCTACTCTTTCCGGCCACCTCTGAAGCCTGGTAGAGGCTAGGGACCCGGTACCTGTAAAATGAATTATTAGAGACTGGTATGTTAAAAAAAACACCTGTTATACGAAAAATAAGTTAGAACTTAGAACACCATATTTTAGACTTAACGTTACCCCATGTCTTTTTGTATGTGACAATGATTGTATAACTATAAAAGCTTTTAAAGTCTGGTTGGATATGGTTTAAAGAATTCTTTTCTTTTCGTGACCAGCAGGGTACAGAAGTCTGGGTTGTTGGGCCGACACTGATGACCGCGCCATCCGGACACTCGAGGGGACAGATCCACGCCTGGATGGCGGATATCAGCAACGAAACGACTCCGTTGAGAAGTGTTACCAGGTAGCACTTTCTCGGGGCTTTGCGGTGTTTGCTGTACAGAATGGCGGCTGGTGCGCCGGATCGGACACGGCGCGTCAAGGCTACAGCAAGTACGGACCGTCCACGGCCTGCGGTAGAGACGGGGAAGGCGGGCCATGGGCAAACCAGGTGTACGAGATAATACTGATTGGAGGTAAATGATACAGAAAGTTTTATTTCATAGGGAGTCATAGAGGGTTTTTGCCTAGAGGCTAAATAGATGCCTGTACATGTGCCTGCCACTTACTCACGACTGCGATGTAAAAGATTTGATAGTAATTGAGACTTATGTTGCCTTTGACAGGGTGTGAAAACAGAAGCACAGACGACCAGTACGTGTTCAGGTGGAACCTGACCGCTATCGACTCCTCGTCCCTTTTTACTTTTGAAGTCCAAGCGAACAACGACGCCCATGTGGCCCTGTCGTCTCAAAACCAGGACCTGGACGATATGTACGAAATCGTTATCGGTGGCTGGAACAACACAAGGTCCGCCATTCGCCGCAGCAAACAGGGAGCTAACCGGGCATTCAGCTCAACACCAGGTAGGACTCTATGGTACTTTCTGTGATCCCACCGCTGACACCATGTTTTGTGTCTTAGTAAACCAGAAAACATTGCAATAGATGCGTTCTTGAGAGACAACTGCAAAATCTTATTCTGCTATCTTTTTATTAGTCTGTATCTATGATGATGATGATCTATGTCATGAGTCTGCATCGCGGAGTGATGCAGGCTGTGCGTAGGTGACAATCTGCTTGGTGATAAAGTAGTGCGGAAGCTGTTATCGTCCAGCTTACTAGTTGTGGTCGGCAAAAACTTGAACTAATCCGTGGGTGCTTGTGAGATAAGACACAGCTTAAAGTACAAAATATAGAGCAGAGCATTGACGAAGTCTTGATCATACCTTCAGGTATTCTATCATCCACGGAGTCTAGAGGTTTTTGGATATCCTGGACTGCGACCGGAAGTATTAGTGTTGGAAGACAAGGAGAGGCGCACCCTTTTCTGGAGTGGACGGACCCTCAGCCGCTCCATGTGGCTTATGCCGGCTACACGACCGGGTGGGGAAGCACGGGGCAGTGGAGGTTTTGTCCGTCACTTACAGGTAAGCTTGGAAGTCTAAATCTTTCCGTTTAGTGCATAGGGCGGTGCCCATCTCCAAGCAGAGCTTTGGCTTATTTTGGACGAGGTTTGGGGCTTTTTTAAAGGGCTTTCTTTTTTGTACTGGTATTTATGTTAAACTGACACAAAAAAGATACCGGTAAAAAAGAAGGAAGCCCGATAAAAGAGGCCTCCCCCCCCCCCCTACCAAAAAAGCCCAAACCTGTGCTTGGAGAGTAAAACCTGATCTGCAAATTCCTTTCTCCATGAAAAGGGGACCTTATTGCCATTATTCGCATTAAGCATTCTCTGGGTCTGGGTAACAAAGTTTTTTTATACAAAGCTAATGGGTTAATGTAGTAACTAGCCAACGTTTCGGTGACCGTCTGTCACCTTCCTCTGGGCACAAAATATTCGAGTTGTTTCTACTTGCACTGCAGCTTACATTCTATTGGTACGGTTTGGAAGATAGCTTGAAGTTGAATGGATCGGTCATATTATAGTGTAATGTAAAAAAAAACTCTCCTTGATCAAGCTGAAATATGCCGGACTGGGAAGGGCATGTGGATGTGACATAGAATGTTATTGTCATTTCAGGACCAAGGACAGTACCTCAACCGTCATCTTCAGGCGGGGGACTAAACGGTTTTCAATATTTGGGCATATTTGTTGGATTTATGATGAGTTTGGTTTGTTTGCAACACGGAAAACAAAGGCTGCAAAACAATGATTGGAACTTCGTCCGGGCCTTCTCATGCTGGCGACGAGATGCACAGAACTCTAACAATAGCTCTGACACTAACGACCAAGGGTACGATAACCCGCCGTCTTATCCAGAGGTTGTAATATCAGTGGTCGAAGTAGAGCCATCAGCCTCTTCAGAAGATCCTCCATCTTATGCAAATGCTTCTTCAGAGGACCCTCCTCCTCCTCCTTCATACGAGGATGCCTTGAACATGCCAAAGTGATTCCTTCAGTGACTGGTCTGTCAGGATGTGACATGGAATGTTGTTGTTATTTCAGGACAAAATAGAGACCCTGGATCGGGAGGAGGAGGAGGAGGACTAAGTGGTCTGCACATAGCCGGCATAGTTGTGGGAATCGTGGTGTTTTGCGGCTGTATAACTGGTAACCGTAGGGGGAGGGGCCAGCCTGCTGCCAGACCACCTTCTAGGCCTGCACCAGCAACCCCAGCAACCCCACGGAACCAACACAACGTTAACACAAACGGTCTCACAACCTCTGTGAGCTTACAAGACTTGGCCAGTGACAGTTCTAGCCTATGGTCCATTCGTCTTTCAAATTCCTTAAACGATGTACGTGCTGACACTGTGTCTATGAATGGTATAGACAATACAGGCGCAGTGTATGATGAACCGCCGTCTTACCCAGAAGTATCTACATCAGTGGTCCAAGTACATCCTTTGTCCTCCGAGGATCCACCTTCATATGCTAATGCTTCTTCAGAGGACCCTCCCCCTCCTTCATACGAGGATGCTTTGAACATGGCTTAAGGATCATATATTCCATTAACACTTTCCCAAAGCTCTATTCTACTACACCTCTTAGCAGCTAAGGTATCAAAGACATTCAGATACAGTAACACTTCAATGGTTTGCTGCTGATCTTCCACTAGAGAACATCTTTTTTTACCATCAACATGTTAGGGTCTACATGGGGGGATCCTGGAAACAATAAAACATCTGATGATGTGAAATGTGTACAAAGGACGTACAAGAATCAAGGAAGCTGCTGAAGTTTTGTAACGTGCTGCTGCCACAATTCCAAGACTGTTACACTACAGCCAATGCCTTATACCCAACAATGGTTAAACTGGCTGTACAGATACAGAAGCTGGTGTGTTATGACAAAGGGTGGTTATACCGGCTATACTGATATAAAGCTTATCTGAATATTGACACAAGGACAAGTCTTTCATACATAATGTGATTACATAACAATGTTGATATTGTTCAGTTACTTTAAGTACATGTATATCTATGCGTTTGATCATGTTATATTTAGTCTTTTTCAAGAATGAGTAAATGTATTGTGACAAATGGGTAATTATCATTGAGTCCCCATCTAGTAATTTATTATTATTGAAAATTCCTCATTGTTAATATGAATAATTAAGTTTAATAATGGTATATAATAATTGTGGTTATCCTTGTTCTCTAACCTAGGTAATGATTTATACAAAAACAGCTTTAACAAAAATGACATTAAGTTGTGAATGTAATAAAAATGTTCTTTATTCAATGACACCCTCTGTAACAATATGTCAAAATAACAATCACAGAAAATTCAAATGTTAATGTAATACATCTCTTATAGTCTTTAATATTGAGACCACTAATCAAGAATGATTAAAAACTTCTCAACATTTCAGTGGCGTTGAGTTAATCTGTCTGGCATTATATGATAGACATGTTATCTTTTAATCTCAAATGCTGTAGTTGCTACGTAGTGTCAAAGCTTAAACTAACAAATAACAATGGCACTTTCATGGCATCAAAACCTCAAATCTTTCCTTTTACTTTGTAAAACGTTGATGTCCTCTATGGCCTGTGAGGTCATCTTCAGAATAGCTGCTACATCCATAGGCATTGTGGGATTGCTGCTACAAGGAATTGTGGGAGTGCCAGCAGGTGAGAGGTGAGAAGGCTGTGTGGTGGTGCCTTCTGCTTCCATACTCCTCCTACCATATTTAGCCGGTACTGCAGTCCATGGAAACGCTGCATTCTCCAGAATGTCTGGTCAAACAGTGTCAAGGAAGAAACCATGCATGGAAAATAGCTATTAATGATAAATTGTAGGCATTTCTTCTGTTTTACAATGTGCCACACCCACAGCAGGAGGACAGATGCTTGGTGTGCAGGTGTACCCCCTGTTGTCTGAAGTAAAAAGTGCAGTATCCACTTCCTGCATTTCCTGTACATTGAAAAAGCATATTAATTAAAGTATCATTGTAGCTTAGTATGAGTGTTTTGTGTTACTAAGACACTAAGTCACCATATACTTATTTTTACTTCCAGATATGGAAGTATTGTTTTAGGTGTGAGCTATGTTTCTGTTTGGTCAGAGTAGGTTGACAGCATGTGGGTGAAAAAGATTGATATGTGAAATGACAGGAGGTCAAAAGATTAGATAGGGGAAGTGGCTCTGGCCTGGAGCCGGCGGGAATTCAGATGCCTATACTTCCCAGAAGTCTGAAATCACTGCTTTCTTTGAGATGGTTTGAGGAAGATAACTTTCCAACATATGCTGACACAGACAAGCAACAAGTTTTCTTTAAGTCTGTAACACAGCCCACATGCACCCACACAGTCCCATTTGAGTAACACTACACTACACTTTCAATAATGTTTTGATTACAGCTTAAATCTAATGCTAGTAATCTTTGTCAAATCAAAAATGCATTACCCAATCATCCAGATTATTATCACCCAATGTTACAATTTAAAGTTAATCCTCAGTTGTCACATTATACAGGACTTCATAATCCTTCCAAAATCTAATTTCCTGTAAGAACAATTTAGATAATCCACCACCTGTTGCCTTAATTTTCACAACATCAAGTCCTAATGTAAATGAAATGTTTGGCCTTCAAATGTAGCTCACTGGTACATACAATGGATTTACAATTACATGTAATAATAATAAAACTATATATAATTATAAATCATCTTTATTACATATATGTACAAGATAAATAATACAAGTTAAAAGTCTTGGACAGCCCTTTATGCATACAGTCACTGTATGGCATGTGTATGCATCAGACATTTTAGATGTTTGCTATCAACATTACTGTACATCAATTTTGAGTACATTATTGATTAAAAAAGGTACATTTTAGAGATATTAAATCATTGTCTTATCTTCAATATACCTTCTCTAGGAAAACATCCTGAAGTACATTCACTACAAAGTAAAAAGGGGGAGCATCCAACCTTAGACTGATTTGAAATATGAAAGCTCTGTATGTTGGTCTTTATTTAGCACAAACATAAAAGACACATAAGGACATATCTTCAGATTGACAGCACCAGGTGCTATGTGTTTTCCTCAACATGCTCTGAGTTGTGACAACAACAAAACCACCAAAATGGCAATCTGCCAGAACACACATTAACTGAACTCAGGCTAAGGGGCTCTTGTTAGGGAATTGAGTTATTTCAGGCATCCTCCCCATAGATGCAGAGGAACTTAGCTACACTACTGACACATGACAAGTTCTGAGCACTAACCATACACCTGTTTCATGGTATTTGTTTGGCTACATTATAAAGAGGGAGAACTTACATTGTAATTGCATGACATGGTACAATGTATGGCAACGGGAATTCACCATAGTACAAAAAAGAAAAGGGATATAAAATGAAACTTCACATTCTAGTTACTAAACATCAAGTCTAATATACAAGTATAGTATAATAATACACCCAATTAGAGCTAGTCATGATCACGAGTTTCGGTAGTTGTGCTATCAAAAACTTGCAACCAAATTTACATTACCCAATTCTTGGTGTAAGCTCCCTTATACTAGATTCCAAAACATCAATTTACTTCCTAATAATCTACCCATCTCAGTAGACAGATGCTGGTAGTAGTCTTCATCCCTCTGGGCTATGTCTATAGCTTACTACCCTTATCTTAAAAAGGAAAGGCATCTACTCTGCCTCTTGTGTATGTAATTTACTCCTTGCAAGTATGGAGGTTTTCCAACCGAGAATCATTATGGTTTGGTGGTCTACCACTAGAATTCACAGTTCACATGTTGTTCTGCTAAATTCCTGAAAGACTTAAATTTCTTATTCTCCATGGGCAGTTATGTGTTTAATGTGTGCCTTCTGCAATGCAAAGTCTCAAAATTCAGTGTGCTGAACTTATCTTTTCCGGGTAGATCATTATTCCATTCCTAACAGTCATAAGAAGGAGGAGGCTAATCATCTTGGTATTTCAACTGTGTCCCAAATGTAATCCATCAAAAGGAATACTGCAGTTAAGATCCTTGTTAAGCACACAGTCATGTAATTCAGGACTGCGGATACAGGAGATATGTGCATACCTTCTGTCAAATATCTTTAGAGTCATTCCAGTTGCAATACAGGACAGAGCCTGGAACTTTGAACAAATCTGAAAAGAAGTTTCTACAGTAGAAGGAATGTCCAGTCCATTTGAAATAAGAGGTAAGTAGTACAGTCTACACCGGGAATCAAACCTACATCAGGGCAACCAGCTTACAAATGCAACACGCTAACCATTAGGCCAAAAGGTCTCCCCCGTCAGACAAGTCAGTTGGTAGCACGGAGTGAAATCTCACTGTTACACATTCATTGATTCAGTCATCAGGTTTAACAAGCACATTGTACCGTCTCCTTTTCAACAACTCCTGACCAAGGACAAGTCCTGGCCTTCTTTATGTTCAGATGTAAGCCTCAGTCACCACCAGAGTAAAGCTCCGGGGTGTAACAGTCTGAGTTCCTGCTGTGTGGTTACAATAGCTTTTCAGCAGACTGAGTTCTGGTTCCAAAGGCAAAGAAGAGGCAGAAAAATAACCTCTGGTGGTTTTACCTTTTTAGGGCCATATAAATCAAATTTGTTGGTTCTGGATTCATAAAAAAGTCTATATAATATGTACTTTCTGTATAAACACAGGCATACTCGAGTTTTCATTCCATATTGTCTTCCTGCTTAAGTTACTTTTAAAAGTCAGCAAATCAAGGAAATGAATTGGTGTGGCGTTGAAAAAAAAGAGAGAATGAAATATTCCTGTACACCCCTATGCTGTCTACTTTTTGGAATAGTCCAGAACTGATGAATGATTGACAGGTAGGTGGAAAGGCTGTTGACATTGATGGATCAACTCCCTCCTCACTACTAAACCACTGGACTAGTCCATTCTGCCCAGTTGGAGGGAGGGGCTGTTTCTTACTTTCTTTGAATTCTATTTACATGTATCAGCATATGTCTATCAATGAAAAGAGTAAATTTGAGGATCATGAAAAGGTTTTAACCTCTGTAATTGATGACAGTGTAACACTTTATGCATTTCTTCCTTTTACCTGTCACTTTTTCATGGAAGTTACCGGTTTCCCTTTTTCTTTGACATCGTGTACAATCCCTCTACTCATTTACAGATAAGGAAGAAGAAGAAGAAGAAGAAGGAAGAAGCAACATCTGGAGAGTAACTATTGTTGTTTTCTTTATAAATCAGAAAAAGTCGAAAGGAAAGCAGGACCAAGGTTTTGTAGTAATACAGCAGTAGTAACCACACACTGGGTGTCAGGATTTAAATAGATTCAGCATGCCGTGTTACTGATATGATAGAAATTTCTAATGAGTGCCGGTATGTCCTAATTAGTGGAACACTGGGTGGCGGCAATCCTTACATGATCTGTACAGGAAACCAACAGGAGTATATTTGGGAACTAATCCAGCAGGATTTAGATATTTAATACAGGCAGTAAAATAATTAGGATGATGACATCTCAAAATAGAAGTCTATACTAAATCAATAACTATGTGTTTGTCAACATTCAATGATATGCATTATAATATATTCCTACAGGCACAATAAAATTGTATTTGGCAATTGATATACAATGTGCACAATACCAGGTACCTCAAACTTGAGATAGAAACTTCCAAGTCTTGTGAAGAAATAACATTACAATTCCTTGAGGGCCTTGAGCTAAAACCCAAAGCAAGATACAACTTCTTTCTTTTAGACATGCTGAAACTGAGTTGATGATACCCACCTTGAGTACAAAAAAAAAGGAAAAGTGCAATGCAGAGAGTCTTGTGCATCCTCTTTAAACTTTCTTCTACATACTTTCCTAGAGGCTTGCTGCACTGTATACAAAATTTATGCTTGAGGCTAATCATTTGAGACTTAATTAGAACCTACTAACTGATTTAGTCCAGCCCACCTGGGTCCAGGGTCCTGGTAGAGATCACAGGCCCGGCCCACACCCATCTCCTAATCAGCTCAGCTCTGCTGCTGAAAGGAGGCCATTCACAGGATGTTGTGAGCCTTTCCGCTTTTACTGAAACTTTATCAACAACAACATCGGAAACTACAATTCCTCCAGGTTTTCACCAACCAAGCTGGAACTTTCTAAGAGTGTGACTTGCCGAGGAACTGAGAGCTGCTACTAGCATTTCTTGGAAACTGGAGAGGGAAAGTTTGTGGGGAAAGTTTTGAAAAAGGGAAAGTAAAGAGGTAAGTGGAACCTGATGTTTGCTTGGAAGCAAGAGTGTGATTAATGGTAGACTTGAGAGGAGGATTACACACAGAGCATGGTTGTTTTTTGTTGTTACATTGACAGTTCATTAATTCAGGGCTTTGTGACACCTAGAGAGAGGAAAGGTACAAGTTCAGTCACAGTTACTTTTGGAAACAGCCGCTGATGGAAACTTTGCTAGAACAGATGTGATCTGGAAGAGCCTTTTGGCCATTTCTACACCATGCTGTTTAGACCTTCTACTAAGATGACAAGAGCCGAAGAGATACCGCACTGCACAGCTAGACATTCAAAATGGCTGTTTTTCTTTTACCTTGAAGTAGTATGTATTAGTCTGTTTTGTATGGCTTTAGATGTAGGTAGGTGACATCCTGCTTAGTTTATCATTATGTCAGCTTGACACATAAGAAGCTTTGTGTTTTTTTCTTTTCTGTTACCTATTTGTTGGTGTTTTTGTTTTACCTTGAACATCAAAACTATCTTTTCAAGCTGGTTTCAAACAAATGGTTATCATCACTGTTGGGCTTCCATCACATCATATTGGGCATTATTTGTTTCAGACCATTTGTTGTTGTATTGATCTAACTTTGATATGAAGAGGAGCAAACAAAGGTAAAGTACAGTAGAGAGTGGACATCATATATAAAGAATTGTAGTATTTCAGTTTGTGCTGCTCTTTATTTGATGGACTTCTCAGTGTTTTCTGGGTTATTGAGTGCTACTGGATGGTGTTCTTTCTTTAACTTTTGAAGTACAGAGGATGGTTGAGAATTATATAGCGTTTAAATCCAAACATAAACTTTGTGCATTGTGGCTTGCTACATGTACATTCCTATGAATTGCACCTTCTTAGTCCTGACCTATTTCTAGTTTTTGTTGTTCATCCTCGGGCTCGCAAAGCTTTGTGTCCCTGGTCAGAGCTCAGGGCTTAAACCCTCTATTTACTGTATCTCTGGGTCACCAGGATGAGACATAATTATTTTCTCCTGCCCTAGTTTCACTCAATGTAAAGCCTGTAATCTAGCTGGATATCATTCTGAAATCTCAGTTTCACTGAGAAGTGAGGTCTCTCAAAACAGCTAAGTAACTGTATTGGATTGAAGTGTTAAGTTAACTGCCGCTATGTATCAAAGAGGAACTGCAGTTCTGCAGTTTTTTATGCCATCAGAAAATATCTAGTTCGAAATTCTTAGGTAGAACAATGTGACCCTGTGACATGATTTTCCATCTTCAACTTGAAATTTTTGTTAGAAAAATTTTTAAAACTTGGGATTAGGTTAATTTGCATATTTTCATATGCAGATTTTTCACGTGCAAGAGTTTCAGGCACAAATTTTTCATGCGCACAAAATCCCATCTCTGAAGATGTTTCATCATATATTAGAGATGCTTGCTTTGGAGAATTGCAAGAATCTGCTTCTACATCATTTCAACTACCTGAACTTAAAGCACTGCAAGGGCTCATATCCCCTACTACCACGAAATCAAGCCCAAGGAAGTACATTGAAGATTTGAAGACTTACAAAAGTTAAAACATGCAGGAGCCTGCAGTACTTTAGCTGTAAACCACTGGGTGAGAGTGACCTGTTTTGATCTCCGTGCCCCTGTAACAAATCAATTCTCTGCAGCAAATCATGCCTGGAAGTGTGAGGCAGACCTGTCAGCTGTCAATCACTCAAGGGGGCAGGCTTTGATCTGTCCCAAGTTGAGACAGATGTCTCCTGAGGATACTGAGTGATACCTGCCAGACTACTGCATCCAAATTAAGTACATGTACAACTGCACATTCCAGAGGATATGTCTAAGTACATTCTGCACACTTTTGGTTGGATTTTTTGTTCGTGTATCTGATAAGCCCTTAATAACAACAATTTTGTACATCAAGTCTAGACTGTAAGGTTTGATCCACTTATTCTAAGAAGGACCCCTAGGCTCTAGGAAAAGTGTGGTCTGTGGTCAGATACTAGTAACACCATCATGTGAGCAAGTTCCTAAAACTACCATGATGGTACCCTGGCTACTTTTTCTCCTAGCAGTCCCAACCTTAAAGTCTAAATCATACACATGTACTTGCATTCACTTCATGTTCATGGTAGCAAAATGTCATGGTCTGAGAAAAATGGAGATTTTGACCGTTCAAAGTAGCTGGGAGAGGGCAAGGGGGTTGAAAGATGATTGAGTTGTTAGTGGTAATGATAAGTTCAAGGTACAGAAGTGACCATGAAAGCCATAAACATGAAAGTACATGTACCATTAAGAAAATCAGGAATTATAGTGATAAAGGTTAAAGCGATGGCAAAATCTGTGTCATGGCCTAAACATGTCATGGTTAACCTCATCCTTGGACACACAGGAAGGCTGCAGGAACCAACCTATTACTGAAGGGGAACTCCAGGAACCACTGCTTAATGTAACGTACAACATTCGGTTATCAATTAGGACGGGTGACCTTGCTCTAGACTCCTAAATCCCAATTGACTTTGCGTGACTTGGGTGTGCTTGTAACATTAAATCTGACAGAACACTGGCTGGTTTAATCCCCAATTAGCGTTGTGATCTAAGGGTTCATGTTTGTGTGACAGACAGGATATCAACTCATTATCCATTGAACTTCAAAGGACATACATGTACATGTACTTGGTTACATAACTAAGACATCTACAGGTAACAACTTACTCTCAAAAACTACAAAATGTCATCATACAACATACTTCTCTACATCCTTTTTTTACATCCAAACCATACATGCTATAAATATAGTATAATGTAGAGAAGTAAAAAAAACTAATCATAGCAAATTATAAGTAACGTTACTGATTTGAGATTACAGCCTATAAAACCCAGGGGGTTTGGTGGGTGGGAGGGGGGTGACCTTGGTGACCTGACATCCTGTTTGCCCTCCAGGTGTCTTTACACAAGTGTTCCGCAGATCTTTGGTGTTTTCCGCACATTCTTATTAGTCAGAGTTTAGATCTTATCCTTTCTGTATGAGTTTCTTGGAACAGCTATGCCTCTACTCTGGACTGTGTACTCTTAACACAGTTTAACAATCTTGTGCAACTTGTAACAGCTGTTCTGGCAGTAACAGGTAGTTGGCAAAAAGTTATAAATTTCAAGGACCTGTTTTTTATGGCTTGAAATAACACCTGTATGTAGGATAGCGCAGGTTGACATTGGAGTTGTACAGATATTTCTAATGTCTACCTAGAACTAGGCTGGGTACCATCCGGATTTTCGCTACGCAACGCTCGAAAAAATCACATTTTTTTCGAGCGTTGCGTTTTTCGAGCGTTGCGTAGCGAAAATCCGGATGGTACCGAGGCTACATAGAACAGGGCTGTCTCCTGCTCTAAGTGTCTCTCTGTCCTCTCAATCAGGTTGAAGGAGCTTTGGCACAAATTATCTCAAAGCGCCAAAGGCGAGAAATCATAGGGTTAGGGGGAAAGCTCTCCAGGGAAATTTTAACATCCTGCTATTCCCCTGCATCTTCAGAATGGCTTTATTTGGATTTTGCAAAATTCTGTGACAATGAAACACTAGAGGCAAGTAGAAACAGGAAAACACCTGGCTCCTGGGATGCCGGGAATCAAACCCGCACTGAACCCGGCAGGCAGCTTATACGAAGCAACGTACAGACTGCTACTCCAAAAGGTCCAGGACCCATTGGAATGGGTCAGTTAGCGGTGCTTGAACCCCAGTTACACAACAATTTGATAATCAAAATGTCATGAAGTTAACATTAGTATTTACTCAAGGACTAAATGTAAGGAATGATTGGAATTTTGTGTGTCCCTAACATGGAAATTCCGTCCAGGGATTAAAAGATGGACACTCATGGAGAGAGCCCTGACCTTCACTCAAAGTTTGTGAGTTCAGGTTTCCCAGGAATGATGCTGGAATAGCAGAGTGTGTGTACCTCATCACCCTCCCAACAGGTGGGGGGAAACTCTCCTGACCTATTGCCCCACCCTGTGGCCTCCATAAGGCAAGCATTACATGACACAGTGCCCTTGTTACACTGAACAAATCCCTGCAACAACCGCATAGAAACATAGATTACTGTTAGTACAGTAACAGAAATGTGATGACAGTAGATTTAAGAGTGTGATGGAGTATTTTAGAACCTTACTTTCTTCCCCATATCCTTCTAACTTCAAGTATGAATGAATTTTATGAATGACAGGTACAGTAAGACTTGCACGTTAAAAAAAATTTCCTGATTATGTACAATGTGATACTGTAAATACGTGGTCAGCAATGGTCATCGAGTCATAGGACAGATGGCATTGAGCCTGCAATGTCCACAATTTAGCCAAACACACCTGGTCACTCCTACTCAGGACTGAAGAGTGAACGTACTGATGCTAAAGGACCACTGACGCAAGTCACATAGATTTAACACCCCTAACGTATTGTACTTAGCACTTCAGCAAAACACCAACACATCTCGTTTAACTTAAAGATCGTGTTCACATATTTGATGACAACTATAGACATTGTCTATAGTTTTGAAATGTTGTTTTGGACAATATAAGTTATATCAGGCAAAATTCAACGTTGACCAACGAAAACCGTGTACGAAAAAAGTATATTCTGTCGAGGTGCTTGATACAGCCTCCTACTGCCTCTGGTCCATTAGTACGAAAGACCAAAGGTACAACTTCAACAAGGCTTCATCGGGTCAGTTTTCACCGTTCAAAACCCATTTTCACCCTTCAAAACCCAATTTTCACCCTTCAAAACTCAATTTTTCATCGTTCAAAACTTAATTTTTCACCCTTCAAAACTCAAATTTTCACCCTTCAAAACCCAATTTTCACCCTTCAAAACTCAAATTTTCATCGTTCAAAACTTAATTTTTCACCCTTCAAAACTTACTTTTCACCGTTCAAAACCCAATTTTCACCCTTCAAAACTTAATTTTTCATCGTTCAAAATTTAATTTTT